>NW_016159939.1:0-61330 GCF_001687245.7 Rhagoletis zephyria | reverse complement strand
GCATTGGGCCAATACCTTAACACGCAATTTTTCAGTTGATCAGAAGTACAGAACAACGCGTTCAAAGGTGCAATCGCAACAGTTACTGAGCTGTTACGCCTTCTGAACGTGCCCATTGTTCATTTCTACAGGGTATTTCCTGAACGGCACAAATTGTTTGTCATTTCAACGCCTAGTCGGATTTTTTTTTAATAAATTTTTTCAAGGAAACGTAAAAAAAACATTTTTTTGTCTTNATAAGGCCAAATAGTATGAAATCTTTTAATAAAGATCGGAATCCCTCTGATTCATATGGAGTTTTGTTTTTCTTTAAAAAGGCAAAATGGTATATTCAAAGTTTTCCAAAATACTTGAAAAAAATTCAATAAAAAGTTTTCTCCTCTCCTGGAATAACTGTCAATAACTGTTGTCTCAAATGATTAGAAAAATATTACGATCATCTAACACGCAACTTTTCAGTTGATCAGACGTACAGAACAACGCGTTCAAAGGTGCAATCGCAACAGTTACTGATCTGTTGCGCCTTCTGAACGTGCCCATTGTTCATTTCTACAGGGTATTTCCTGAACGGCACAAATTGTTTGTTTGTCGGATTTTTTTTAAATAAATTTTTTCAAGGAAACGTAAAAAAAACATTTTTTTGTCTCTCAAATGTTTCTTTCGACAGATTTATCTCGTTAATTTCCACTTAAAACCCTCTTAAAAAATTTCTAAATTGCAGACAGATGACTTTAAACGGTGGTTTTTCTAAATGGTAAACTGCTACTGATAAAAATCTATTTCTGTCGAAAGTAAAAAAAACCTTGAGAATCCTGAGATTATATTCAGAATTGGTCCCTAAAACGCACTTAGAGAAATAAGGTGTGCAGTAAGATATACGAATACTTATAATACATGTACATTTCTGTGAAGGCAAGGTATAATATAATACGACATGCGGCCGAATGTGTAATGCTCCGAGTATTAAATTTGTTGTGCAGAAACACTCGCATAACAGAGATATACATGTGTATACATTAGGCCGTACAGCCTTGCAAGTAAACGAAAAAAAGTTCGCTCTACACCCCTGAGTCTACATTATTTTTGCAAGGCGATTTCGGGGACACCTACATTCGGCAATAAATATTTTTATAGTTCTACTGGAATATTTTTAATTTACTTACATTAGGGGGATATTTTATAGTGATACGAACTGAGATTTGGTGGTATGTACTAGAACGGAGTACTTGATGTCCATGAATTTTAGAATAAAAAAAAATTGTCTCTTCGAGACAAGTACATCGATATGTCATACTTTAAAGTCCGACTTCGAATGCCGAAGGTCTGAAGAAAAATGTAAAAGGGAGACCCCTACGATCTGAAAAAAAAAAATATTTGTTTTCGAATCTNAAACGGTGGTTTTTCTAAATGGTAAACTGCTACTGATAAAAATCTATTTCCGTCGAAAGTAAAAAAAACCTTGAGAATCCTAAGAGATTATATTCAGAATTGGTCCCTAAAACGCACTTAGAGAAATAAGGTGTGCAGTAAGATATACGAATACTTATAATACATGTACATTTCTGTGATGGCAAGGTATAATATAATACGACATGCGGCCGAATGTGTAATGCTCCGAGTATTAAATTTGTTGTGCAGAAACACTCGCATGACAGAGATATACATGTGTATACATTAGGCCGTACCACCTTGCAAGTAAACGAAAAAAAGTTCGCTCTACACCCCTGAGTCTACATTATTTTTGCAAGGCGATTTCGAAAAAAATCGTATTTTATTTGGCTGGCACGGCTTTTTACATTGTTCGGTGACACCTGCATTCGGCAATAAATATTTGTATAGTTCTACTGGAATATTTTTAATTTACTTACATTAGGGGGATATTTTATAGTGATACGAACTGAGATTTGGTGGTATGTACTAGAACCGAGTACTTGATGTCCATGAATTTTAGAATAAAAAAAAAAGTACATCGATATGTCATACTTTAAAGTCCGACTTCGAATGCCGAAGGTCTGAAGAAAAATGTAAAAGGGAGACCCCTACGTTCTGCAAAAAAAATATTTGTTTTCGAATCTTTTTTTTTGTATTTAAGTTACTCCAGAAAAGTTTACCATGTTTAAACAAAAAGGATAATTATTTGGCCCAGCTAGAAGTTATAGCGCCATTAACAAAATTATATAAATATTAAAAATTTATAACAATTTAATTTCTTTTAAAAAAAATCCTTTAATGCAGTAAATCCTTGATCATTTTGATAAAATTCTCCGAGCGATGAAACTGATCTTAAAAATAAGTACTTAAACCTTGAAATTTCATTTTTGGTGCAATTGAATAATATACGATTACTAACTATCCTCCGTGGTAAGGCGTTGATAACAATTTGAATTAGATTCAACATTCATTCTTGCAAGAAGTGATTAGACAGAATTCGGTTTAATTGCCTAATTTCAATTGAATTGAATTTTAAATGTTTTTTATTAACCAGAGCGTTTTTTAGAATTTCTGGAAACATGACACCATGGCTGCGTTTCTTTATACATTCCAGATCATCCCGTTTCACAGCCAGAATAAACAGAATGCGTTTGAAATATACGTTAACATATCACCAAGAATGTTCTAAAGAATAAGCAAACAAAAAGGTTTATTCCAAACGTTCAAAATGAATAAAGAAATGTAGCCCATATGTCATGCCTTTGTGAGTACTCAAAACAGAAAACTGCTGTTGCCACTCTTCGAAATTGCCTTGCAAACACACTTTAGACTCGAAAGGTAAGGTAAATGATCCCTTAAAACGGTTTAAGATTNTACTAACTATCCTCCGTGGTAAGGCGTTGATAACAATTTGAATTAGATTCAACATTCATTCTTGCAAGAAGTGATTAGACAGAATTCGGTTTAATTGCCTAATTTCAATTGAATTGAATTTTAATGTTTTTTATTGAACCAGAGCGTTTTTTAGAATTTCTGGAAACATGACACCATGGCTGCGTTTCTTTATAAATTCCAGATCATCCCGTTTCACTGCCAGAATAAACAGAATGCATTTGAAATATACGTTAACATATCACCAAGAATGTTCTAAAGAATAAGTAAACAAAAAGGTTTATTCCAAACGTTCAAAATGAATAAAGAAATGTAGCCCATATGGCATGCCTTTGTGAGTACTCAAAACAGAAAACTGCTGTTGCCACTCTTCGAAATTGCCTTGCAAAAACACTTTAGACTCGAAAGGTAAGGTAAATGATCCCTTAAAACGGTTTAAGATTTTTGCAATTGAACGTTTTGCTTGCCATCGCAGATATGCACAATCAGTGAAATAAAATCAATAGAAATTAATAATAAAATAAGTTTTTCGTTTTTTTGTTTTTTTTACTCATTTTCTTTTTTGTACTTTCCTGTTATTTTTTATCTCTTTTTATTTTTATTATTTTGTAAAATTGCCATTGTATAATTTTTTTTTTCAAAAAATATATCTCCTGTTTTTTACTATGATTTTTTTATTTTTTTCTTTCATTTTTTTTTTTGTTTTTTATTAATATTTTTATTTCATTTTTCTTTTTTTCACTGAGAAATATTTTTTGTAAAAAATTTTACGTGTAAAATCGTAATAAAAGTAATATGTAAATCAAAGTAAATTGATAAAATACATACATAAATAGGTACAGTTAAAGGAAAATTAGGAGTATAGAGGAAAAATCGATATCCAGTCAGAGTAGTTTTGTTTTGTTGGTCGCTAAAAGCCAATAATAAATAGTATTGCTGTGTTAAAAACTTACAATTAATAGTTGTTGTAGTGTTATCGGTCATCATCAACAGATCGTCGTCGGCGTTGTCATCAACGTCATCAGCGGCATTCATTTGGTGGCTATTGATGTCAGCATTTGTGTTACATGAATTATGGTAACTATAATTTTTGTTGTCGTTATTAGGATTGGAAATGGTAGCTGTGGTTGTGATAGCGGCAGCGGCAGCGGTATCGGCGACATTGGTGGCGGCATTATAGCAACTATTCCTATTAGAGTTGTCGCAATTTGTATAATTTGTAAACTGATGACTCTGATTGGAGTTAGCATTTGCAGTTGTCGATTTTGAAGTGGAAAAGGTAAGCGGTTTCTCGTTGGTTGTGGCGACGACACCGCCACTACCACCACCACCACCACCAGCACGCACCACACTCATCATACCGCCAGCAGACATATTATTCTGCAACCGGCGACTATTGTTCCTTTGGTAAATCGATGATGCTGTGGGCAAGCCTTGCTTGAATGCCATTGCCGCGTTGCTGCTGTGGTTGGGGATTGAAGTTGCGCGCTGACTAAATATACTATTTGAATTGGCAGCGGCCGCGGCGTTATTGTTTTTACGAAATTTCTGTGAATGTGAAACTATGGATGAATGTGTATGATGTGTGGAGTGGGTAGAGTGTGCAGTATGAAGTGAATGAGTCATATAATGTGATTGTGGTTGTGGTTGCGGCGGCNAATTTCTGTGAATGTGAAACTATGGATGAATGTGTATGATGTGTGGAGTGTGTAGAGTGTGCAGTATGAAGTGAATGAGTCATATAATGTGATTGTGGTTGTGGTTGCGGCTGCGGCGGCGGCGGCGGCGGAGGCGGAGGCGGCGGCGGTGTTGGATTCGGTGCTGTACTTAGCGTCGGTCACGAGCAGGCCACTTCCGCGGTAGCTGCGGCAGTTGCAGCCGGTGTGCTGCTGCTACTACTACTGTTGATATTACTATTACTACTCTGATTCTGGTTGTTGACATTGACACTACTGCTGCTGCTGTTATTGTTGTCAATGCTGTTACGTGGCGAATTAGAGCCAGAGCCACCATTTTTGTTGGTCTTCCCATCGGGTGTGAAATTCGGCGCCGTAGTAGGCTGAGTGGTCGGCGTTGTGTCACCAGTATCACTCGTATTTGAGTTTTCTTCCGTTTGCTGCAGGAAAGAGTGAACATTTAGTAGCATTAATAAAAAGAAGTAATGTAATTCCTATAATTTTTTACTCACCGATTCACTCAATCGCGTCTTTTTAGTTTGTGTTGACAGCTCCGTCGATAAACGCTTACGATTAGCTAAAATTGAGTTATTGAAATTGTTATGTTGTTCCATAGACTTGCGTTCACGCTTCAAAAAGTCCGTATCCAAATACTGCGAAAGGGATTTACGCTTCACATGCCGCGCCTCAATATGCATGCCATCTTTAAGCATTTTTATATTTACCTAAGAAAATTACAAAGATAAAATTATGATAAACTGTNGTTGACAGCTCCGTCGATAAACGCTTACGATTAGCTAAAATTGAGTTATTAAAATTGTTATGTTGTTCCATAGACTTGCGTTCACGCTTCAAAAAGTCCGTATCCAAATACTGCGAAAGAGATTTACGCTTCACATGCCGCGCCTCAATATGCATGCCATCTTTAAGCATTTTTATATTTACCTAAGAAAATTACAAAAGAGAAAATTATGATAAACTGCTTGTTTTTTACACAATTTTCTCAACTCACTCCATGCTGTATAACATGTTCTGTGAAATTTTGAATACTCTCAGTGAGATCCACATTCAAGTTCTCTGTGCGTTCAAATTCTAAACCAATGAACCACATCGAACAAAATGGCGATGTACAAACTGGTGGATTGCTATTGGTTTGTGTTTTTTCATCATCGTTACCGCTGTTATTTTGTGTATTGGGAGCGCTTTTCTTAAAATCAAAACATGTCGGATTTACATGTGCTAACGAAATGTGTTGATTACGCTCGAGATTTCCAACTAATAGACGAATCTTTGACTCGACTAAGCCACACCACTCCAGCTGATCGTCACCAGTTTGCGATGTAACTAAAAGCACGATAAAGTGACGATATCTGCAAATGATTGCAAGACAAAAATTTACAATGTATATAAGTATAAAAAATAATGGCGGTGAAAAAGAGCATTGATAGTACTTGTAAAAGAAGCTGGGTGCTTCGAATAGTCGATCCCATGTAGCGCGCCCAAGCATGATCTCATCTGTGGTAATCATACCGCGATTAAATTCATTAAGTATAACTTTCTTTGTTGACTCCGATACATTAAATGTGGAATTCTGTTGTGGATATGCCGGCGTAATGATGGGCATTAGGTGATAACGATCCGAAGCGTTTACGCGTGGATCCCAAACCTAAAGCAATGGGAAATAAAAATATTAATTAAAGTACATATTTTCTAAACGATCTGCCTTCAGGCGCATTCTCAATACTTACTGGAAACCGTAAATTAACATTGTCAGGGTGCTTTAGCAGCACAGGATTTGGCCACTTCCAACGTGAAAATACCAAAAAGAATTTATGCACAAGCGTAGAGGCTGTTGCATTCGGATAGAGCTGACAGGTGCGCGCCACCAGCATAGCCCACGTCACACCACCGAAGTAGCCCAAAGAATTAGAGTAAATGCCATGTTCTGCAATTGCAACAAAATGAGAACAAATTAATATATTTCAAGCCTAAGTAAACTTTCACTCAAATCATACTCACTTTTCGCCCACAACTTAATGGAGCGCAGCGCTAAGCGAAAATTTTCTATATTCGGCACTAGCGCCAATATTTCATCGGTCACACGACAGCCGTTCAAACTGCGCACCGAACGTGGATCTAAATTTTTAAGTAGATTATCATCTCGTAAATCGAAGTCGTCTGGTATTTCTTTGAGTGATAGACGCGCAAATAACAAATCAATTTCAATGCCATCGAAATTCATTTTAATAACTGGAACAAATGCCTCCTCCACTGAACGACATTCCGTCACTTCTGATTGCATTTTTAGCAGTTCAAAAAATGAAGTAAAATAATCTGTTCTTTCAATATTACGTGGTGCCACACAGAGCGCATCTATATCGGCGCCCTTATGATGTACACCCAAACGATATGAACCAAAAGTATAAATTTTGCCGCCTAGTTTCTCAGCAGCTACCTCGGGCATGTTCTTTGCCATTGAGACATCTTTAACCCATTGCTTGACAAGAGTATTGAGCTTTGCTAAAATCTCCATACGATGATTGAGTTCATCTTGACTTTCAAACACTTTAAATGGTTCTAATGCTTTGCGCAGTTCTTCTGTTTTTTGCAAATCTTCAGAACGAGGCTCAGCCAAACTGATAGCGGAAGTCATGCCTAGCTGTTTAAGAAGCGGTTGTTGCTGCTGTTGCGCATGCGGTGAACCATTTTTACCATTACCGTTATTGGAATTATAACTTCCATAACTGGGCGAACCCGCGGATGAGGTGGCTACACCATTCGGTGAACGCGAATCGGAATTCCACATTTTAGGAGTATGTAATCTGGAAGTAGAAGAGAATTTAATTTATAATTTAAATATTTATTTTTCTTTTTCGGACACGTAAAATATGTATTACGGCGAAACGATTTTCGCTCCTAACGTTGCACTGTGAGTTGCTTTACTAAAACTATATTCTTTTTCATTACACCGAACAAATGATTTTGGACTTACCTGTTCAAAGCGACTTCCGAATTAATACTTAACTACTGTATTTTTCGTAAATTTTATTGCCTGTGCTACCTGAGGCGATTCTTGGCTTTTGAAATCCTGTTTTGTTTACCTCTATATGTATGTAAATTCTCGTTTATTACCTGGCGTTTATTAGCTCTTGGTACCCTAATTTTTTTTAAGTATCGAGAAATAATCTGCATCTGCAGGTCACTGAAACAAGAGTAAAATAAAAACTCGTAAGTTAAAAAAAATATAAAAATGTTAGATTACAACAAAGAGGAACCATGGTTTACTACTAAAGTGGTATGTATATACATCATATAAAAAATATATATATATTTCATGATCATGATCATGATCGGATCTAAACCCGCTTAGTATGATACACTACCTTTCCGATGCAAAAAGAATTTTCGAAATCGGTTGACGTGGTCCAAGGTTATGCGGTAACCCACACGCAAAAAAAAATAAATATTCCGACAGATTGATAACCCCCTCCTTGGAAGTCGGTTAAAAATATGCGAGTGCCGAAATATATCACTAAGAAAAATTCACATGTCTTTCAAATCAATTAAAAAAAAAAAATTCCGATTCTTTTCTTTTTTTGCATTCTAGTCACAGTAAAAAAATTGATATTTCTTACATCGTTTTTAACGAAGATTTCCTGAATTTGCGAGATGCTGCGGCTTTATCGGGTGTGTCGAGAAAGGGTTTTGGTTCCGTACACCCACAAAATTTTTACAGACCTTCCCGATACCGCCCAAATGTTGAGTTATACTACGTTCAAATTGACGAGCTAAACATGTTTAATGGGCTTGAACCGGTTAAATGAACAAGACATGTTCATAAACAAGTTATATCGCATGAAATTGTTGGAAAATTGAGCTCGTTTGAAAACCAGTTCAACGCAGAGTTGTATCGGAAAGCTTTCTGCTCCGGCCAATCAGAAAGACACAAAAGCTTTCATTTGACCCGCTAACGTTCAAAAAATTTATATTCTGAAAAATATTGAAAATTAAAAATTATCAAAATTGTATGCATGTCTGCCCGCCAAAAAAGAGGCCAAGGCGGTAATTAGTTATTTCCCATGAGGTCTCATCGTACGCAGAGGTAAATAGTGCATACGAACTAAATATTTTAAAGTCTCTAAGTAATCCGTATGCGTTAATATCATGAAGCGGACATTCGCACAAAACAAATTGAAACACAAAAACTTGATTTTAAATCTTTTTTTCGAATCNTTTTTTCGAATCCTTATTGGTAATAAAACAACCGTCAAAGTTAACTCCAAATGTTCAATGTGGACGATTGCGTTTTCTAAAAAGCTCTTTTTCATTTAACCAGTTAAATGGGGCCAATTTGAACGTAATATTAGATAGCTAATAACATTTTGAATAAAAAAAAATTTAGAGTAGGTAGTCATATTTGGAACTATGCTAGTCGAAAATTAAGATAATCATAGCTAAGAGGCTTCTGTTTCCAGCAAAATATTGTATTTCCTTTTGATTACGCTATACGAACAAAACTAAGGGGGAATGCAAATGCACTTTGTTTGCAGAAACGAAAGTTCCAAAAGGGGCATTCCGTTGTGACGGGTGGGACATTTTCACTCGTTTTTAGACCAATACTTAAATATTTCAAAGACTTTATAATACAAAGGGATCCACTGAATAGAGAATGAATACATAGATGTTTGACATGTAAACAACCGGTTTCACCAGCAATTTAAATGGAAAATTATTTTTTATTTTCTGTCAATTTCCGGATAAAAATTCAAAAAATTAAAATTATTTCTCACAAATTACTTTCGTGAAATTGCCTCTAAGTGAATTATGCTTTTACAAAGTTTAAATTGCGTAATTGGTTGAACACCAAAAACTTCTTACTCTTGAGATACTCGTACTAAACTTTTTAAGCAGTTTGAGTAGGAGAACTAATGCGTTACTTTTAAGACAGTTTAGTTAAAGAAGTTGTTTTTTAATATTTAAGAAAATGTAAGCGTTTGAGACGGGACACTTTCGGGGCGAGTTGAGAATTCATGCATATATCTATATATATAAATGTGAATGTCTGTTTGTTTATTATCTTATAACTTTTGTACCGCGACACGGAATCGCACTAAACTTTGCTCACAGGATGGTTATACATGAACTTGAGATTTGGTATGTAGTCATATCTACCAAAGTTATTATTGCATTTATTTTATAGCTATAAAACTGGACTCCATATTCTGCTACCACGAGAGCAGTGCCGCGGGTTCAGGCTAGTACATAGTATATAATCAAACTACATATTTTTTTATTAATTATTTGTATAATTATTTACTGTGTGCCCTACACCATTCCGTAAAATAAAACAAGATAAGAAAATCCATAGGTATATTATAAAAAGGAATAAAGTGGTATTATATATAAAACGAGGGAGAACTTTACACGGAATGGGCCTCTTGGCTCCAACCTTTACATAAAAACAAAACAACATTGAATTATCTATTTAACCAACTATGTATAGGTATTAAACTGCCAAGAAGTGAATCTGGAACATCGAATATCGAAGACGGCACCCAAATACTCCACTGACTGCGACTGCTACTGAGACTTCAACCGCTAACGGAATATAACGCGAATCATACAAAACATTCCATTGAAAGTATAAACCTATAAACGCGATTTTCGAGGTAAATGCCACGAGCACAAATAAAAAAGACATAAAAAATGCAGTGAACTCTCTAAACTCAAGCATACATACGTATGTATATAAAAACACGCTTGCAATACAAAAAGCTCTTATTCATTTGTGATGGCAGAAGCGAAAAAATTATAAAAAAAGGCAGTTCGGTCAGGTTTTGCGTCGACTCACATTTCTTGTGGATGCCCGGAGAATCACCACAGCATATGTATATAAAAAATACCTGCTTACTTACCGGATATGTGAACGTGTGTTCGAGAACACCTATGTATCCCTTTTCCGTGCTCAGCAAATTTTTTTTCTGCTTTACTGCAGCTCCATCCAGTACTAAGCAAGCAGTTTTAAAAATAAGCATGTGTATATTTCATGCGCTAAATGTTTGCACAGTGCTTCTTTGCTGGTAATCAGCTACATTTGTCTGTAAGACAATTGTGCGTCGCATTTAATAAATGTGTGTTATTATAATTTTCATTATAACATTTCTGCTAGTTCTACGTTGTCGTCGTCGCCGTCGTCGTAGTCAGCGCTGTTGACGGTTTTGGTGATTCTCCCTTGGTCGGCTCCTATTCTTTCCATTCGTTTATTGGCTCTTTCTTTTTGCTTTCATCGCACACGCACACATGTAACCATCGCTTTTGCTTCTCATGCAAAACTTTCCCTGGGCTATAATCACTTTCTATTTCTCAAATAACCACTTTTATAAGACACTCTTGCTTTCTATTATTCGCAATTTAATAAATTAAGTTATAAATAACACCGATTTTCCAGTCAATTTCTATAACAAAATCACCGCAGACAAAACAACGCTCGCTCGCTCAGAAAAGTCGAAAAACACACATCGAATTTTCCATCGTCAAATTGTCGTTAAGTTAGCACAGGGTTGCATTGCTGCCTCTACTATTCCCCATAAAAATTTTAAATATTTTTCCATTTGAATTTATGGTTGTTTTATTTATACTGTACATTTTCTGTGCCTAAATAAAATATATGTATTTATCTTACTATTTTTCCTGGACAATACTGATTTGAAATTTTTAGCGAGGCAGTTTCTACAACCAGCACCAGCGGCATTTTTACTTCATTGCCTCTATTCCAAAATTTAACGAAATTCTAAAATGACTGGCAGGAAAAGTCAATATTTTCAGCGCCATTGTACGAAAAACCATTAATCTTAACCTGAGGGTCAATTCCCGTTCTGCGTTATCGTGAAGTGAAGTGAAAAGTATAAAATTAACACCGAAATAAATGCGGTGTAAAGGTGTTATTTTTATCACTTCACGATAACGCAGAACGGGAATTGACCCTCTGCATTTGCCACACGCACTAGCGCAATCAAGCGTAGCTCATGTATACTAAACTGAAACCTGTTTACGGCCGATTGCCCAGTCCAGTGAGCGTTCGAGTGGTGGACTGCTCAGTCCGACTGAGCAGGCTAGTGTGCGGAGGCCCAATAACATTTTATTATAACATTAGGATATGTAAAATTCTGAGTTAAAATTTTATAATAAATAAATTACAACAGCACTGGTTTGCTTGAAATTTCAAAGTCGTCTTTAAAGTTCTATAACAGCGCAACAGTTTTGCTGGATAAGAAAAATTCAACGATAGAAAAACAAAGGTGAAAAAGAAAATTAAAGTTTATTCAAAGAAAATTAAAGTTTAATTCAAAGAAAATTAAAGTTTAATTCAAAGAAAATTAAAGTTTAATTGCACAAAAGGAATGCAAAATAAAACGTATCTTTAAATGCTATATGTAGACGGTGCTAGAACTAGAGAGTATAAAGTAAATAAATTTAAATATTAATCAAATCAAAATTATATTAAATTTTAATCACGATCAGACGCACTATGTATGCCGCCTATAAACAACAGCTGCTGGTTTGCTTGAAATTTCAACGCCGTCGTTTAATGTTGTATGACAGCGCAATAGTAATGCTTGATAAGAAAAATTCTACGATAGCAAAACAAAGGTGAAAAAGAAAATTAAAGTTAATTCAAAGAAAATTAAGGTTTAATTGCACAAGCGGAATGCCAAATAAAACGTATCTTTTAAATGCTATTTGTAGACGGTGCTAGAAAAAGTGTGTATAAAGTAAATAAATTTAAATCTTTTTAATTTAATATATGGAGTTGTAAGCTGGCGGAGCTTTAACGGTGTTCGCATGAGGCAATTTTAAAGGCGACTGGTTGAATCAAAATGCTGCCCCCAAATTCTTTGGAAGCGATTAGTTCACACCAGGCGATTGTTACTTTCAACCAAAAGTTGCCTGTAAAATCGCCTCTCGCGAATTCCGTATTACTCTTATAAGCTCGTAGTTTTATTATTTTGACTTGTCCAAACAGCTATGCAGCACTACAAAGAAGTACACTTTAATATTTTCGTGGGAAAACATGCTTACATTCAACAGCCCCTATATAAATCTCTGAATCATGTCATGGAATCCTTTGACGACCGCTGCCCAAGCAACTGAACTTTTCAGCATTGCGTTGATTTATCTTCTACATCATATCTACAAACTCCAATATCCATTTTGATGATCCCTTGGATGCGTGCCAGATGGGCGGCACGCAATAAACGAACCGCCAATGAGGAGAAAAGTGATACGGCACAACCCACTTGTGTTGAAGCGGTACGTGACGGCGGTATACGCGCCTCAAGTGCCAATTCCAGAACACAAACTGCACCTACGACATCCGTGGCATGCGAATCACATCCTAAGCATGTTGCTTCACCCGCTCGTCACAGCGCACCACCACAACGACGTAGCCGAAGTGCTGTCCCGGTATCCCCTGCACGACACGTCATACTTCATCCTAATGGACGTGCGGTACATATGCCGCCTATCGTGCAATCGCTATCGCAGTCACAGCAGCTGCAGCAAGCCAGTCCCACTGTGACGCCGCAGCCACGTAGAGTGTCAAGAGTGTGAGTAACCTTGCAATAAAATATATTAAAATTCAGTTTTCCTCGCTTCTAAATTCGCTGTCAAAATTTATATTTATATTTGAAAGTAATTGACCTTCCCAAAAAAAGCTGTAGCAACTTAAAATGCAGAAGTTAAGAAATTTGTTTTCAAAGTACGCTTACCATTTATGTAAATGTTTTCCGTTATCAGCATTCGCTGACAAAGTAAACATTTGAAATTTTAACATTTCCCTTCGCAGAAGAGGCTCGCGCCGTTCTGCGGTCCTATCGAGCTCAGATTGTGCTACTGCCGCCTCCAGTGATAACATCGATCGAGAGACGCCCAAAGAAAGAATCAAAGTGCGAGTAATTTGTCCCAGTGCACGTGTCCTTATTTTCGAAGCGGACGTAAATAAACGCATCACAGAGTTGAAAAACGAAGTAATGTTGGAGCTATCCGATGACCCCTCGGCTATGACACTATTTGCGCCCGATGTGCGCCAGCTTGGGCCACGTTACCGGATCATGCGCGCGGAGTACCAGGGTGCCGAGTTGAATGAAAGTATGACGCTGGCACAGCTGAAAATTGAGGATAATTCCATGTTGGTGCTGGTGCCCCGGCGGCAGAACCTGCAGCAAATGACGGCACTAACGCGCGAAGTGCAACCGCCGCGGGAAGTGGAAATCAANGGTGCCGAGTTGAATGAAAGTATGACGCTGGCACAGCTGAAAATTGAGGACAATTCCATGTTGGTGCTGGTGCCCCGGCGGCAGAACCTGCAGCAAATGACGGCACTAACGCGCGAAGTGCAACCGCCGCGGGAAGTGGAAATCAGTGCTGCCACCCGTAACATTCTGCCACACACTGCGGATATGCCATTGGTGGATATCAACGAAATATTTCAGCAATCGAATGTGAGTGTAAATTACAATTACTGATTCGCTACTGATACGTTCGCTATTTCGTTACAGCTGCAATTCGATGTGCGTAAAGTTCTCATTTCACTGGCGCAAGCATCTGCAGCCATTATAGGCGCTGGTCCTTATGCGACAAGACTGATAGCGATGCTTAAACAGAAGCTGATCAACAAGCGAAATTATCAGAATGACACACTACAGTGCCTTGTCGATATGGGGTTTAAAAAGGAGAAAGCCGAATATGCGCTTAAAGTTAATCAGTAAGTTGGTTGATATACGCCCATATAATAGGGTTGGCTTTATATGCAAATATTGTGTTTTTTATGCAGAGGTGTATACTCAGCAGCACTCGAATGGCTCATACAACATCAAAGTGAGGAGGGTTCAGAGGAGGAAGCAGCAATGGGTTTACAGAAAAGTTTATCAGTACTCTCACCTTCTGGCATAATCACTAATGATGTAAAAATTACCCAATTTATTGAATGTTACCCTATTGACGAAATAAATTTCTTCATCAGAGCATAGTTGAAAACACAGAAGCGCTTCTAGAGATAGTACGCATCTATAGCCATCGTGATATACCGCCTTCACCTGAGACTATTAGTTCGTTGGTGGAAATGGGTTTCGAAGAAACTGAAGTGCTGAACGCTTTAAAAAAGACTTGCAATAACAAAGCAGCAGCGTGTGAATGGTTGTGTGGAAATCGTACTGGCAGTTTGATTGAGCTGCGCGAAGGTCTATCACAAGATTCGCCTATACTTAAGGCCATACTCGAAATGCCACAAGTGCAAATGAACTTAAGTAACCCAAAAATACTAATAGGTGAGTTTAAGTTTTGTTCTATTTCTGGTGATGGTGAGACTCTGGTGTACTTTCGTATCACTTTAATTACGAATTCTTCTGTTAAAATGGTCTTAGCTGGTAAAAGCTTTAAAAGCGTAACACACATTTGCAAAATGTTTCATCTTTTAAAAACTTTCTAAACCTTTTATAACACTTACTTACTTACTCTCTTCTTAGCCTTTCTGTCCATACTCGAAAACGAGAATTCCATACGCGTTTGGGGTGGCGACAATGACACCACATCTGTAATTACACATATCCTGCAGAAATATCACGAAGAGAAGCATGTGCTAGGCATCAATCAGTTCTATAGTAATCGTCAATAATATACCGAAAAGCAAACTATAAGCTAGCGTGCAGTTTCTAAATAAATAAGCGTTTAAAGCGCATGCGCACAACATTCACATTATACCTTATGACATGAATGAATGAATGGCGGTGAAAAAGGTAAATAATTAAAAATTGCCATAGCAAGCGTTTGCAATTAGCTTAGTAAAATGTATAATTTTAAAACTACTTAAATTACTTATAGTAAAAATATTACACCAAAGAAAGTAAACGAAAAATATCTGATAGCTGAAGCGTGGAAAGAGAAAGAAGCTATAAGTAACAAGCAGTTTTGTATTAGCTTAAAAATTTTACGCAACGCACAGCACGCGCCAAAAAGCCTCTTATACACACACACACATACAAAAATTTAAGTGCTAAAACCAAAAATTAAAATTAATAGTAGTAGTTATATGTAAAAGTGCAATTTTAGCGCGTACGATCATACATACAAATACATGTGCAGAAAGAAGAAAATATGAAATAGTCAGTAATTTCGACATTTTGCTAGGCGCCAAATTTAGTTAATTATGTAGTACTTTAAGCAGTTTCACAGACTTAATATTAGTGGCAGGCTTTTCTAGCAAAAATATGGTATCACATTAAGCGTATAGATGTAATTGAATTATTTTTGGAATGCGGTTCATATCTACACAAATGTAAAACTTAAGCGAAACCAAAAACAATTAACGCTTGATACTCTAGATCTTAGAAGAGTCACATTAAGTTTTAATGTACATAGTAAGAGGCAAAAAACTTTTAGTTAGCTTACGAAGAAAACTAAAATTAACTAAATGAATTTTAACCATTCAGAAATTGTCAGTATTTTCAAAAATTGTCAAATATTTTCAAATCTCAATGCTACGTCCATAAGTTAATCACAGTATTTATTTTCTTTAATGGTAATGCACGATATTTTAACAATCATTAAATATAAATTTATACATTACAAAAACACTAAACCAATGGGAACATACAAAAACTATTTCAGCACATTTTGAAAAACAATGCTTTCGCACATAGTTTAATAATAAAATCGTCGAAATTTATCGTGAGAAACATACAATATTCGCTTTCCGTACAATCGAAAAATGGTGTTTTAAATAAAGAAGCCAATAAACGATTTTAAATACATACAACTCAATAATTTTAATTTGTTTTTTCTTAGAACTTGGATGAAATTACTATTATATTTTACTTACATTTAAATTGCTGGTGAAACTGGCTATTAACCTTTGTTGCATAGGTTAATAGCCAGTTTCACCAGCAATTTAAATGGAAAATTATTTTTTTTCCGTCAATTTCCATATAAGATTCAAAAAATTAAAATCATTTTTCACTAAAATTGCATTCGTAAAACTGGCTGTAAGTGTTAAGTTAAGGTTAGGTTACGTTGGTCACCAGAGTTAACTGATAGCTGCGAGCGAGATTTCGCGAAATACGTAGTGAATGTAGCCCTATGGACGGACAACTTCTGAGATACTTCGCCGACCTAAACGGGGTTAGATCGCCGAAACAACAGCCCTTGGTCGGGTGAAACCCGAGTCATTCCGGTATGTAGAACCGGATGTCGGGGGAATGTGAAACCCGAGTCATTCCGGTACGTAGAACCGGCTGTCGCCTGCAGCAGGTTGAAATCCTACTTGAGTAGGTTGAATGAGGATGTGCCGAATGAGTGTCCGGCATGCGGAGAGACCCCATATGACTCGAAACATCTCTTCGCATGCCCGGAAAACCCGACAACCCTAACGGCCTTGTCCCTGTGGACAAACCCCACAGAAGCTGCACGCTTCCTAGGTTGCCGTTAGTGGAACTTGACGACAACGACTGAGATACCAACCGTCCTGGGCGGGGTTGTTGTAGCCGCTACAAGGTCCTAAAAACCTTTGACTTCGCCAAAGGACTATCCGTGTATTCGGTTGTCCAGTCGGATATTCATGTTTACGGAAAAATTATTAATAAATGAAATGAAATGAAAATGAAATGAAAATCCAGAGATACGGTTAATATCCGTTCTATTTTCGAATATCCAGATTATCCAGATATTCATAAAATCCGGATAGAACTCCCAGCCTTACTTCGCCGCTAAGGTCTCCTATCAGGTCCTTACCCAAATCGACGATATACAAAGACCGGGTGTCCATCCCATTCGGTGACTATAATACGTCAGACCCGAAGAAGTGTGCGTGCAAGAAAAAGAGGTATCGACCTATCACCAAACGGCTGAGCAAACTGCCAAAAAGCAGCGCCGAAGGAAGCAGGAAGGCTGAAGCCTTCACAAACATTAGTCTGAATGGTCTAATACAGATGGTAAAATATCTGGGGACTACGATAGTAAACTACCTCATCGAGATCATTAATCTGTCGCTTATGCTCCCACAATAGTCGGGTCTACGTAACCGAAACGACCCAGACTTATATCTGGCCAAGGACTTACCCCACCGGCAGTAGCATGGTTCTTAAATACAGAGTTCTGCTATACATACGTACATATGTTATCCACTGAAAAAGTACTTCAGATAGGATTTAAACGGCAATCATCGGGAGTCAATTATTGCCATAAGAGCCGAGTTGCCTCGTAAGACTTTCGTTATTTTAGCATAATTCCGATTGGGATGTTCAGGTAAAACTTATGTTTTTTATTCTAAAACAACTAAGTTTTCAGAGCCGACAGTGTACCGACAGTTTCGTCTGATGAATAATTGCTCAAATGCAAATTTCGAAAAATTATTAAAATATTAATAAAAATAATTAATGTTTTGAATTGGGTGTTTGCGACTAATGGGTATAGATCTTTCAAGTATTTTTATTATTATTATCAGAAAATGAATAAACAAACGTTGATCATTAATGAAAAATGAAAAAAATACCCAAGGTTTCATTGAATACTGGGTTATTTTCCATATGTATCAAATTGATGCACAACGTACTTTGTGTTACAAAGAATTTCCGATGTATGCGGGTTAAATAAGGCGAATCACCTTCATGCGATTTCTTCATTTTTATTTTTGAAAGCAAGGAAAAGATCCTTCGGTTTGTCCCCAATAGGTGGACAACGAAAGCCAGGGCCCCTCTAAATATAATAAAAGAACACCAAGTGGCCTGTCTTCACTCAATGTGAACAACTGGCATAACTTCGCAAAAAAGAGAGGCAATTGACGAAGCTTTTTGGTCTTGACCTAATTCGAACAGCGGATGCATTATGTATCCATAATTTCATAAGTTTTTGTGTGCAAAAAGTCGCTTTTCGCACTTACAAGAAACTTTTTTCTTGGTATTTGATAAAAAAAACTTCAGTTTAAATAACTACAACTGCTTAGGTCAAAGTCGTTGTCCATAAGTGAAAAATTCGATTTTGTGGTTTCAAACAACCATACTTAGGTTAATATTAAACGAACAAAATAAAGAAAAACGAAGAAACTTTTCCTATGGGTAACTGGTATTTATCTAGGCTCGAATTGTAACATCCGTTCACGGATCAAAAACGATACAAAAGAAAATTACGTGATACGTCAGGAAGTATAAGCTGAATGGGACAAAGAGTACGTTCACGTATGTCATAATCCGAAAAATGTGTGTTTACGTGACGAGTAGTACGATATCGTAGTGACAACTCGAACCCGGATTTTTTTATTTTTTTTTTGAGAGAAAATACTTAAGCTATAATAAATTCTTTTCCTAAATTCTTTTTTAATAAATTCTTTTTCTAAAAATCTAAATTTGAAAAAGCCCTTAAAAGGTGGGCTGCATTTGGCCGTGTTTAGGCTATCTAGAACGTACAAATGAAGATATTTGAGTTTAATTCGGTAATTTCGTGTTGCGATTCGTGAGAAAATGGTTTTTTGGAGGCATTCGTGATACTGTCAGTAGTGAACTATTTACCATTTGGAGGGGAGAATTCAATAAAAAAGAAGAAACAAAAGGCTTTTTTAAATTTCGTTTCTGCAAAGGCTGCTTCTTTTAACTTTTCCGCAAAAAAATTAAGAAAGTCACACCTTTCAGATTTTCAATTGAAATTAATATAATTTGGCAAAATTTTTCAAAAATAGCCACTGTATAAATTGTATTTTATAATAAATTTGTTTTCTTCAATACAAATATTTAGAAAAAACTGCATTCAAATTTTTTCAATAAAACCACAAATAGACCCATTGCTCGTCAAGGGTTAAGATTTTGTTTTTGCAAAAAAGTGGGAAATATATATATGCTAATCATTAAAAAAAATCATGTTCTTTTATACCCGAGCGCACTTGTGAACAAGGGTATTATGACTTTGTTCACATAACGGTTGTTTGTAAAAGCCAAAACGAATCGAGATAGATATAGACAAATATGTGCATAAATAATCTGAATGAAATAAGAAGTCGATTAAGCGGTGACTGCCTGTCCGTCCGACCATCCACCCGTCCGTCTGTACACACGCTAACTCGAGTAAAAATTGAGATATCTTAATGTAACTTGGTGGGTGAACTTCTTTCCAGCGTAGGACGGATGGCATTGGCAAAATCGGATAATAATCGCGCCTATCTCCCGCGTAACGGTAGCATTCACTCAAAATTGATATTTACATTGATTTTTAGATGAAAAATAAGAATGTCAATTTAAAAAAAAATGGGCGTAGCCACGCCCACTTACGATTACATGTGTATACCTTGGTAACCGCTCCACCAATTTCCTCCAACCTTGGCATAGTCGTTGGAAAACATACAACATACCAAACGGCCGAAAATTTTTAAATAGGACAGTATTCACGCCTTTATCCCATATAACGGTAATTTGGAGAAATACGAAATCTTCGATAAATCAGTAAATACTGAAGCTAAAAACTGATGTTTCCAAAAATTTTTTAGGGTCATTCCATTGAAAGGAGGAAAACGACATAAATTTAAATATGTCCTAATTCTTTGAGTGCACAAGGGTAAAATAGAGTTATTTTCAGTGTCCCACCAGTCACATTCATTCAAATGATAGTTACATAAAACTAAGAAATCGTTGGGTATTTTTGTTAAAGCAATTTTATACACTAGTTATTGTTCTATATTAAAAAAATATATTTCGCTGTTGCATAAATTCCGACGACATAGTTAAAACTAACAATTGATCACAGTCTGGAGTAAATTGTCCCACAAGTCACAATGGAATGGCCCTTTAGCAAAAAATACGTTTATGATAAAATGTTGGAAGGTGGGCGTGGCACCGCCCACTTATGACCACATATGTGTTTCTCGGTAACCGTTCGATCAATTTGGACAAAACTCGGTATGATTATTGTGCTTGCGACAGAAATCAGACTTCGAAATCATATTTCGAAAGTTAAGGACTCAGAGAGGAAAGTTAATTTACTCAAAATTGATACTAACAACCATGATAAAAATATAGTAAGGTAGAACCGCTGAGAGTCACTTTTGAAATTCCTGACGTTTCCAAACAATTTAATTTTTAAATTTACTCACAAACTCACACACACATTTTCATTTTCAATCTCAAGCAACAACAATTTCCAACAATTTCAATTTTTTTTCACTTTTATATGATTTTAAAATGTTGGAAAACTTCAAAAAAAAATCATGGCCGACAAATTGAGAGAACGGTTCTACCTTTCTATGTTTTTATCATGCTAACAAAAATCCCTTGAAAAGAAGTAGCATTATTATGGAATTATGGAAAATCGGCGTGATACCGCCCACTTATAACTACATATATAAGAGGAAAAAAACACCTCTATTACTTAGGATTTTATTCAACGTTTTATCAAACTGCACGAAATTTATGCTTATTATTTCGATTCACTTGAATAGGCACAGTGGCTTTAACACAAGGAAAGGACTAGATTGCACCAATAAAAGCAAACCATTTATTTTAGCTGTAACACTTAGTATTGGATCAAAAAAAAGTGAATAAAAAAAATAACCATAATTTTCGTGTAGTTTGATAAAAAGTGGAATAAAATCGAAAGTAATCAAGATTTTTTCTTCATTTTCACCACCTGTCTTCGAAATTAATAATTCTTCAAAATGAGGTCAAAAATAAACGAAAAATGACACTGAAGATGGCACAACGCCGAAACCGGTTTGTCTCCAAACCAAGCTTGACAAGGGATGACGGAGATTCGTTCCAAAATAAATCGTCAAAACGGAACTCCTCTGATGACCTTAAGTCCAGATATAAGCTTGGATCTTGAGGAAAATATGTGTACCTGTTCAAGTGAAGTGAGCTGAGCATATAGACTGAAAGACCAAAAATTGGTTCATATTACCAAACTCAAACTTGAAAAGGAATCAATGTGATTTTTGGTTAATATTAACAATGCCTTGGTTGATATTTTCAACAATGATTTGGTAATATTATCCACAATTTTGTTTACATTAACCAAACTTTTCGTTGACGATCTTTCGTTTGAATACATTTATGTTCTGCACTTCACAGATGCTTTTTCATAATTCGGAGATATAAAACAAAAATGTTTATTATCATTTTAACATGTTGCCTCTGACGGGATAAGCTACTAACAGCAAGCATCTCTACACACTCAGCTACAACCGTTTTAAAAATGTGTCTTAAAATGTTCAACTTGAATCAATTTTCTTCGTCGTCTGATTTAGTTCTGCACTTCGCAGAGGCTTTTTCGTAATTAAGAAAAAGCAAAACAAAAGAAAAAAGTAAAAATTATGTATCGCGCTTACAGCATTATTTGTACTGCTGGAAGCCAACCAAGCAAGCAAGCACCTCTGCTCGTTCAGCCACTGCCATACATACGGATCTGTTCCCAAATGCTCAACTTGAATCACATTTCTTACATTCGGTTTATTGACCATGCAAAAATCAAACCATAACTTGGTTGAAAAAACCATTGTGCTTTTGGCTCAGTGTACATATATGTATGTAAGTTTATTAAAAATGCATCGTATTTTAAACTTTTTTTCATTAAAATTCGTTTTTATTTATGAAACAGGGATATTTTACGTATATAAAAACATGAGTTATTTACATACATACATTTGTTACAGTTTTATAAACAGGTTTGCTAATAAATAAATATGCAAGTCTTAACACACGCAATACATTGTATTGTGTATTTTTGTGAAATAATAAATTTTTCGCTGAAGCTGTGTATTTTTTTGCTTACAGGTTCTGATATGAAACCTATTTGTTTGTCATTACGTTAATTAAATTTTACGATTTTTACAAATTAGCCACTAACAATAAGTAGTAAACAATGAAAAAAATTTAAACTTGCTCCCAAAGGTTAATTATATTTTACATTTTTACATTAGAATTCTCAAAGCGTTTTATTTGCCTTGTATTGATTCTTGTTATTGTGCTTATTTATTTACAAGCTAGTTTGAGTCAGTTCAGCAAAGTGTCGTATAACAAATCTGACGCTAATTTGTTGTTATATTGGCAGCAACAAATTTTTTCATGGCCGTTAGTTAACTATTGATATTTTCAAATAATTCGAAATTTTAGTATAAAGGGCATAAATAAATAAATAATAAGTCATAAATGCAGCGTTCGCTTGTTGGTTTCGCTTATTTAATTGCTGCGCGCTTTGTTGGTATTTCTCGTTTAAAAGCCAAGCTGGTTAAATGAAGTCCTCAATATCTTCTGAGATACATAACTAAAATGAAATAAAAATTTGAACAGAAAGAAAAAAATGTATGAATAGTTTTTTTTATTTAAAATAATTATTTATTTTTTGTTTTTAGTAACTTTAATTATGCAACTGGTTTTTGAACTGTTGAAGCATCTTTTGCAAGGCGGGCATTTCCAACTGAAAAATACTTTTGGTTGAAGAGATGTACATAGATGCTAAATTGGTGCGATGAAATAGGTTTTCCACTGCACATTGAGTAAAAAAATAATTGGAATTTTTTTTATTATTTTATGGCCTAGTCAAATTTCATATTGAAAATTTGATTGAATAAAAAATTTAAAAACCTATAAATCTTATTTATTTTTCAGAGATTAACTTAAAAAAATGTCTTTAATGAAATGTCGGGCATTTCGTATATCCGATTTCAAAATTTTCAACATTCCTGTGCAATAGGTGTACCGAGTTTGGTAGCCCAGTGGGAATTAGGAGCACGTAATAATACCTTATTAGCAACTTACTCTTCACCTGGCAGTCATTACCATTTCCCTGCCGAACGTCCCTTACTTTTACAAAGGCATGGCCGCCTTATGTAAGTAGGAATTTAGAATGTACATTTGCTATCAAACATACTTCTGAGTCGCTTTACAAAGTAAGTTACGTGTAATGCAGAGCAGTCGCTCGGAGTAGTTCGGTGCTTGGAAATAACTTCGGCTGCACGTTATTTTGCAACTGACAACGTAATGTATCGCCGGAGGTGTTCATTTTGTACTTTACTAGTAGATTACGCTGGTCATGATGACAATTTTGGTACTAAAAACTGAAAGAAAACATGGCTTACCTCGTAAGGTGCTTACCTATTTTCCCAGTGGGAGAATTTGATAAATCGGTTACACAGATACAAACTTACAAATATATGTATGTATTTATATAATCATAAGTGGGGGATTTTAGACACTAGAGAGTGTGGATCGACGCGATAATTATTGTGAGCTAAAATTTGTTTAACTGTGCGTACAGTCTACCACGTTTTTGTAAAATTAAACCTAAGGGCTTTTTGAGTCGGACCGTATGTGTAAAGTTAAAACTGTCTTTTATAAATTGGCATTAATAACTAGCGTAATAAGGAATAGCTGCATACTTTTCTTTGATTTTGGGAAGTGATTTTGGCTAATTACTACATCTTTAAAATCAAGTGAAGTGCACTTAAATTCTTCAAGTTGCATGCTAAAAGCTGCGTCTGTGACGCAAACTTGAATAAAGGCCAAAATGGCGTCGCGGCGGCAGGTGCATCCTTCACCGATGTGGAGTGCGGCACGGCCAAAAAACCAAGAATCTTAGAAAATGACGACGTGACTGGAGCAATGGCTTAAGAAAATCTGCACGGACAACTATAGAGAGGTGACCGGGGCTCCCGGCGACATGGATACAGAATAATTTAGAAAATGGAAAAATAACTGTTGATCTCAATTCGGAAGAAGACAAAAAAGCGCGTTAAAATGAAGAAGACAAAAATAACGCAAAGTTGGTGGTGAAATACCCGCCAAATTTTAAGGGAGATATTTTCATTCTAATAGATTCTTCTGAAAGTCAAGCAATGAGAAATGAAAAAATAACGACTGGCTTAACCCTCTTCAGCCAAATTAAAGACTTAAAAGTACAACAATTAGATTTAATATACGCCATAGGTCAAACACTTTACAAAGTGACATTTAAAGACACATACGCTGCGAACAGCGTCTGTTAGACAATAGAATTAAAAAAGGGGGACTGAAACCCTCGTTCCTAGAACAGTACTAGAAATCTATGGAGTGGTGCGTGGGATGCCGCTATGTTTTAACGAGTATGACATACTTAAAAATTCGAAATCGGCAGTCCCGATAGTCTCTATAATGAGATTTAAGAGAAAAGACCCACACATTCCCACTACAACTATAAAACTAGGGTTTGCAGGAAATGACATTCTCAAAGAGATAATCTTTGAGTACTCTAAACTAAATGTCGACATGTTTATCCCACCGCTGAGGCAATGTGCCAACTGCGGCAGACTTGGTCACACAAAATTTGGATGCAAGTCCAAAAAACGGTGTATCGAAAGTGGTAAAATAGAATGCAGCAATATTGACTGCAAAACAAATGCGTGCATCCTCTGTGGTAAAAACGGCCATACCGCGAAAGATAAGAATATTTGCCCACACTGGGAGAAAGAGTTGGCGATAAATCAGATTAAAACCATCAAAAAACTCTCAAAAAAGGAGGTTCTAGATACATATTTTCCCAAAAACACGAATCGATTTGACATACTGGCAAACGATGAGGAATTTCAGTCCAAAAATCAGGATTATTTGCGTCCAAGGGCCAAAGCTCCCTCAATCCAAGTATACAATACAATTGCTTATCAAAAAAACATGGTTTCTAAATTGGAAAAGTTAATTGCGGAAATGATAAAAATAACTCAAAGACTAACAATACAAAGCAATGACACTAGTGTATTTCAATAAATTCAACAGTTAAGACAACAATTTGAAGCGATTTTGGTTAGGAGAGACGAGCTTGAGATTAGTGAATCTTTAAATTGAACAAGAGACTCAAATGAAGATTCTGCAATATAATTGCCAATCACTCAAAGCGAATATAGACACAATAGAGTACTATATGAATAAATATAGTATAGAAATAGCCACCTTTAGTGAAATTTTTTTCTCAAAACAAAACCAGTATAGGATGTTAATAAATTACAACACAGTAAATAAGCACCGGAATGATGGATACGCAGGTGTAGCCATTGCATACTTATAGCCAAAGTGACATAATCATTGCCAGAACTGTGTTTTTAGAACCCAATGTGACAATTTGATCTGTATACTTTCCACCCAGCATCAGCATCGGCACTTTTAAAGCCGAAATTCAAAGGTTGCTAGATTTTCTTGAATCACACACTAACACTTTCATACTAGGTGATTTCAATGCCAGAGCCGCTGAGTGGGGGGATAGGGTAAACTCAGGCAGAGGCAAACACTTGTTGCAACTTATTCAGGAATCCAGTTCTCATCACCTTAACAATGGTAACTACACTTTTCAAAGAGACCCAAGAATAGACAGTGGTTCTGTGTTGGACCTCTCCTTCACAAACTCAAACTTCACTGGAATGTGGATGCTACTAGAATTGGTGGCAGCCATCATTTTCCGGTAATAATTGAAACAAGCAATTGTTAAGTCGAAGCTAATAACTTCATTGCAAAAAATAAGCTCCTAAAATCCTTAGAGACTTTAGAATGTGACTCAAATCTTCAAGAGTTTGAACACAAAATTCAGGAAATCAAGAAATCAAATCATGCCACCTGGCGGTAAAGGATGGCAAAACACCTAAATCCTGGTAGAGCAGCCACCTTGATAAACTCTACAGATTCCTGAGAATAGCTAATCAAAAAGCTAAAAGAGTACCATCCCCAGAAAACTTTGAAAATCTTATATCGCATAGAATAATATGGAAAGAGGCCCAAAAAGCGATAAAAGAAAATTTTAACGAAAAAAGTGAAGAAATTAATTCTGGTATAAGAAGGGCTGGCGCTTTGTCAAAGCGCTGAGAGGCGATTACAGCCAGGATCATGTAGGAATGTGGAACAATGACAACAGCAATGGGATAAAGAGTACGTTCACGTATGTCGTAAGCCGAAAAATGTGTTTTTACGTGACAAGTAATACGAAATCGTATGTGACGATTCGAAGCCATTTGTGCCAGACGACATCGATGCTGTGAGCGAAATGATTGAGCAAGATCCTTCATGTTACAAGCGTTGAGAGACTGCCGGTTTCACGATATATTTTTTTTCTGTCAGTTTCCGTATTAAACTCAAATAAAAAATCATTTTTCACTTAAATTGCTTTCGTGAAACTAGCTATGAGGAATCATTGGACATTAGTACAACGAACATCAATAATATTTTGTATGATCTCCTTGTGGTAACAAGGTGTGTTCGCTTTGGTTCCCACACATATTAAAAAAAAAGAGGCTCGTTTCGATCGATGTAAGAAAATGCTAAAACTATTCAAAAGTGTATTGATCATCATGGAGAATATTTTGAAAAACAATAAAACTGTTTTCAACCCCAATGCTAATTTTTCCCTTGTTAGGCCAGAAATCTACAGCCTCATTGCATGCATTAGACTAAAATACATGACTCGACAACATTGGCATTGCCTATTGTCATGCTGAAATATGTAGACGACGGAAACTGCCGAAAACTATCCAGTGATGCCAAGTTTCCCATTTTAATACACTAGTCGAATCGAATTTTTAGGCAATGTCACGTACTTCTCGAAACGACTCGACTCTCGAAAATCGCCATGCATTCGACACGATACTCGCGATGAGGCTGATAAATATCAAATCTCGTAATCTAAGCACTTACGATTTGAGAAGCGTAAATAGGAGAAAATTATATAAATTTTTGGATTGTTGGTTAAACGAAGAAATTAAATATAGGAGACGATTTGGCAATGAAAAGGCCACGTCCGAAAAGGCAGTTGCCAAACTAAGACTCCTGTTTAAGCAGCATTTATCGCCCAAATTGGCTGCCATTGAGNCATGCTGAAATATGTAGACGACGGAAACTGCCGAAAACTATCCAGTGATGCCAAGTTTCCCATTTTAATACACTAGTCGAATCGAATTTTTAGGCAATGTCACGTACTTCTCGAAACGACTCGACTCTCGAAAAAACGCCTTGAATTCGACACGATACTCGCGATGAGGCTGATAAATATCAAATCTCGTAATCTAAGTACTTACGATTTGAGAAGCGTAAATAGGAGAAAATTATACAAATTTTTGGATTGTTGGTTAAACGAAGAAATTAAATATAGGGACGATTTGGCAATGAAAAGGCCACGTCCGAAAAGGCAGTTGCCAAACTAAGACTCATGTTTAAGCAGCATTTATCGCCCAAATTGGCTGCCATTGAGTTGAGAGTACTGAGGTAACTGTTAATTGATTGGCAAAGTGCTTTCAGGACATTGTCGAGATGTACCACTAATCGGAGTATGAGGCGAGGCGTAGCTCCTTGGATGAAACAAAGAAGCTAAATTATCTAACATTTAAATAAAATTGAGTTTTTAAGATTTTGGAAAATGGGCGTGGCACCACCTGATCATGGTAGCTCAGTAAGCGCTTTACTGATTTCTCCAAACCTTGGTCATTAACCAAGACTTAAAGTGCATGAAATCGGACACTCTCTCGGCATACCTCTCATATGACGGTATTTTTGGAAAATGAAAACACTCCAATCTTTCGCTATATAGTGAAAAAGAGGAAACTTTTAGCAAAAAACTTCTTATTAAAAAATATGCGTGGTACTTCGCACTCATTTAAAATATGTGTATTCCAGTAACGTCTTATCGATGCTTCCAAAAACTGATGAACACATTGACTATTTTTTTCACTAAAAAAATGTAAATTTTTGAAATCGGACAATACCTATGCCCAGTTTCTATATAACGGCAATTCTAAGCAGTGTTCGATAAAATATACATTTTACGCACACTAGGTATATGAAGTTCGGTTTCGCCCGAATCTTTTCTTGTTTAATTAAAATCCTTAAAAGCAGATTAGCCTGTTGCTGAGTAATTATCTAGCAAAATCTGTATGTGTGAATTGTAAAGAAACATGCGAGTTATTACTGTGCAATTTTGTGCGCCTGATAAAGAATTTTATAATTCTGCTAAAAATAACAGTATTTTGCTTGGCAAAGATTTGTGCGGACGTCAAGCAAAAAAGTTAAATTAAATAAAAACGAAAAAGTGAACAAAATGAAAATCTGCTTCAACTCATTTTGTGGCATAACATTACATATATTTTGTATTTAAGTCTTCTAGAAGAGACCGTAAACAAACTTAACTTATAGTTTAAATGACTATTTATTACAAGTTATCAATATTATGTTCATATTTCAAGTAAAAACTACATCGAAAGTAACAAACAAAAAACTGGCTTTAGACATGAGGTTAGTTATTTTGTTGCAAGCCTTGGACCCCTGACCATAGTACTTGGGTTTCTATAATTTTTTAATTAACTGTTAACAAATTATGGCCTTTTTTAGTAAAATATGTATATGAATGTGTTGGGCGAAAATGGCACTGGCAATGGTAATTTTTTTGNAACAGTATTTTGCTTGGCAAAGATTTGTGCGGACGTCAAGCAAAAAAGTTAAATTAAATAAAAACGAAAAAGTGAACAAAATGAAAATCTGCTTCAACTCATTTTGTGGCATAACATTACTTATATTTTGTATTTAAGTCTTCTAGAAGAGACCGTAAACAAACTTAACTTATAGTTTAAATGACTATTTATTACAAGTTGTCAATATTATGTTCATATTTCAAGTAAAAACTACATCGAAAGTAACAAACAAAAAACTGGCCTTAGACATGAGGTTAGTTTTTTTGTTGCAAGCCTTTGACCCCTGACCATAGTACTTGGGTTTCTATATTTTTTTAATTAACTGTTAACAAATTATGGCCTTTTTAGTAAAATATGTATATGAATGTGTTGGGCGAAAATGGCACTGGCATGCGTGTTGGTAATTTTTTTGTTTTTTTTTAGTCTTGGCATATGAATATGTATGTTTGATAGAGCATGCATAAAAAGTATTTCATAAAGTTAGTATAATATCTGTAATTTAAAACTAATTGTAAATGAAAAAAGTAATGAAAACCTTATGGGTTTACTAGACTAATGAGCCGCTATAATTAGCATCTGATTTCGTGAGGATATTCAGTTAATTTACATATGCAGCATATTTATATGAATGAAAATAAACAGTTGCATCACTTAAAGTTAGATAAGCAAATTATGCTTGAACAACGTGGTTGTACTACATTCAACAAGTTCTCATAACGCAAATACAAACATACAAATATAGATATATAGCAAGTGAATAAAATGATTACAAATAAATGTCTTTATGTAAAAAGTGCTTAGGTTCTAAAATATGACTTTAATCTAAGCTAAGTAATTAGTTAATTAATTATAACTAGCGCTTTTCTTCAAAAATTAATATATTTAGCCTTGTGCATGTTAGCAACGAATGAACATTTGTGCGTTCGTCGTGCAAGTGCTCGCCGATTTTGTGCGCGCTGATTTTTCTCGCTTTTGTGCTTCCTTTGATTTAGTCTTTTAATGAAGTGCATCACTACTGGATTTAGATGTGCTAACACCAGCACTAGTTATATTACGTTGTTGTTGTTGTTGTTGCTCATGTGTTTTTTGTGGTTGCTGAGGTGCCTGGTGCATTGATGATGATTGCACTTGCTCCTCCTGANCGCTTTTGTGCTTCCTTTGATTTAGTCTTTTAATGAAGTGCATCACTACTTGATTTAGATGTGCTAACACCAGCACTTGTTATATTACGTTGTTGTTGTTGTTGCTCATGTGTTTGTTGTGGTTGCTGAGGTGCCTGGTGCATTGATGATGATTGCACTTGCTCCTCCTGATGATGATGATGATGGGGATGTTGTGCGTTAGGTTGCTGCACTTGAGCCATATGGAAGCGCGCATATTTGAGTGTGTTTTTCGTTTTTAGTATTTGCTCTTTGACCTCTTTCTCAAAGCTCTCTTTGCGCTTATTTGAATAGTGCAACTTTTTGTAAGTCTCCTCGAATGCGCGCTTCGTTTGTACGAGCTTGCGTCGTAATTCGGTATTTTCTTGTTCTACCTTGATGCAGTCGTGAATTGGCACTGTGCCGCCGGCAGTTGTGGAGGCAGCGGCAGTGGCGGAGGGACGGCTATTTACATTGGCCACACTCATCTTATTTTCCGTGTTGCTGTCGTCGGTATCTGTGCGGGTTGGAGATTCTGTATTGGAATGGAGAATAGGAACGGAAATCAAATAAATAAAATTTTATTAGGATTTAGCAAAGCACGCTTCCCGCTTAGCGNTACCTTGATGCAGTCGTGAATTGGCACTGTGCCGCCGGCAGTTGTGGAGGCAGCGGCAGTGGCGGAGGGACGGCTATTTACATTGGCCACACTCATCTTATTTTCCGTGTTGCTGTCGTCGGTATCTGTGCGGGTTGGAGATTCTGTATTGGAATGGAGAATAGGAACGGAAATCAAATAAATAAAATTTTATTAGGATTTAGCAAAGAAGGGAAGCGTGCTTAGCACAAACAGTTACATTTTTGAATTACTAACTTCCAGTTTCATAATAAATAAAGAAGATTTTAAATGCTTTATAAATCGAAAATTATCAAACAAAAAAATTTCAGCAGTTTTATCATAAGGGTTACAAAACTTGTAAAATGCTCAAGTAGATTTCGATTTTGAACCGGTTCGGTTTTGGTATTTCAAACCCGACTTGCAGCCCTGCTATTTATCGATATCGTCATACATATGTGGAATATATTTGTTTGCTTAATACAAATAACATTCACCACACTTACTTATTATGTGTATCGATACCGTTATCAGCATAATTATCGATATATTTACCAATATCGCCAGCGATTTTGGTATCAATAAATATANTAAATAAAGAAGATTTTAAATGCTTTATAAATCGAAAATTATCAAACAAAAAAATTTCAGCAGTTTTATCATAAGGGTTACAAAACTTGTAAAATGCTCAAGTGGATTTCGATTTTGAACCGGTTCGGTTTTGGTATTTCAAACCCGACTTGCAGCCCTGCTATTTATCGATATCGTCATACATATGTGGAATATATTTGTTTGCTTAATACAAATATCATTCACCACACTTACTTATTATGTGTATCGATACCGTTATCAGCATAATTATCGATATATTTACCAATATCGCCAGCGATTTTGTTATCAATAAATATGTCGCAATTTTTTTCGATGTTTTTGTAAAAAAATCACTAGAACTTCGGGAAAAACATGTTTGCTTAAAAAGCAAATATGAAATTAATACACAAATGTGTATTTATTTTTGCATTACAACTTTTATTAATTTGGGTAATACCCGGTTTTTTATATTTAAACGACAACCCTCCTATTTTTAGGGATGGTCGTNTTTTTTTTTTTTTTTAGATTTTTTGGAAACTTTTCGGTACTTTGTTTTCTTGCTTTTCGGAATTTGCCGGGAGCTAATATTTTCGTGTTTTTTCGAGTTTTACTTTTCGTTTTTCTTCCTTTTTTGGGGTTTTTTCGATACTTTTAGGAACTTTTTTTTTTATGGTAATGTTTACTAAATTTCTTTCGTCTTACATTTTTCATTCATTAACTCATGAATTAAATGAAAAAATTAAATGCAAATTATTTTTGATAATCGGTTGACAAATGTAGTTATCGAAAAATTTACCAGTGAAATTATCGAGGAATTCGTCGATAGCTTTATCGAAATGTATACATAATAAATATTTACGTACGCATATCGTCGTCTGGGTAAAATATTGTCGTAAACGTCATACGTACGTGCATAACATACGACAATCTTTTACCCAGGCGACGATATGTACATAGTTATCGATAAGTTATGGATTTAATTATTAATATAGTTATCGATTCGTGTATCGTTGAAAGGTATCGATATATAGACGCCATTGCCGTTATATTGTTCCTGTTCACATTAGTATTTGCGCCCGTTTTCGTACTCATAAGCCTATTTGTATTTTGTATTTTGTATTGACACTGATCTGCAGATTTTATTCTGTATAGCACTGTAAGTTTACAGCTGATTAACGGGCCTTACATATATTACAAATGTTAATACCANATCGCAATTTTTTTCGATGTTTTTGTAAAAAAATCACTAGAACTTCGGGAAAAACATGTTTGCTTAAAAAGCAAATATGAAATTAATACACAAATGTGTATTTATTTTTGCATTACAACTTTTATTAATTTGGGTAATACCCGGTTTTTTATATTTAAACGACAACCCTCCTATTTTAAGGGATGGTCGTGAATTTTTTTTTTTTTAGATTATTTGGGAACTTTTCGGTACTTTGTTTTCTTGCTTTTCGGAATTTGCCGGAAGCTAATATTTTCGTGTTTTTTTGAGTTTTATTTTTCGGTTTTCTTTCTGTTTTGGGGTTTTTTCGATACTTTTAGGAACTTTTTTTTTTTATGGTAATGTTTACTAAATTTCTTTCGTCTTACATTTTTCATTCATTAACTCATGAATTAAATGAAAAAATTAAATGCAAGTTATTTTTGATAATCGGTTGACAAATGTAGTTATCGAAAAATTTACCAGTGAAATTATCGAGGAATTCGTCGATAGCTTTATCGAAATGTATACATAATAAATATTTACGTACGCATATCGTCGTCTGGGTAAAATATTGTCGTAAACGTCATACGTACGTGCATAACATACGACAATCTTTTACCCAGGCGACGATATGTACATAGTTATCGATAAGTTATGGATTTAATTATTAATATAGTTATCGATTCGTGTATCGTTGAAAGGTATCGATATATAGACGCCATTGCCGTTATATTGTTCCTGTTCACATTAGTATTTGCGCCCGTTTTCGTACTCATAAGCCTATTTGTATTTTGTATTTTGTATTGACACTGATCTGCAGATTTTATTCTGTATAGCACTGTAAGTTTACAGCTGATTAACGGGCCTTACATATATTACAAATGTTAATACCACAACCAAGTTTTCTCTAACTAAACCCTTATGCTTTACATCAAAAATGCATGCCTTACTTACCCTTTTTAACATCCGCACGGGACAACTTGCGTCCCGGATCACTGTCAATGCCCAAGTCGGAAGATGAGCTATGTTGCGCGCACTTGCCAGCCATGTTACTCTTATCCACCAAGCTGTATTTAGATTCTGTAAGATGTGATTATTAAATTACGAAATATTTTTATTTTTTTATAACAAATTTTAGTCGCCACTCACCTTCATTGGACGCCAGCTCACCGTCTTCTGGCATTGGCACAGTTTTGAGTAGCGAGCGTTGTACGTTCGACAATTCCACGCTGGAAACGCGGCCTGTATCACTGTGTATACCCAAATCAGGCGAGGAATTGCTATCGCGCTTCGCACTCGACTTTTGCACATCGTCCGAAGCATAGCCGCCCACTTGTGACATATCGTTGGCATCCAGGCGCTTAACTGCCGCTGCTTGCGCTTGCGCCAATTGCTCGCTTAATGTTTGTTGCAAGCGTTCAAGTTCTGTGACGCGTTGTGTTGTGGCCGCATGTTGCATTTCGGCGGCGCTCAACTGATGCTGTAACTCCAGCAAACGTTTCTCTAACTGCAATTTCTCATTACATAGTTTTGTGCGTTCCGTAACCACTTTGGATGCTTGCAGCACGCTTTCGTCCAACTGCTTCTTCAGTCCACGCACCTCCATTTCGCTGTTTATCAACGATTGCTTGAGATCCTGCTCGCTGTCTGTCAGATAGTCGATAGTGCGTTGGGCCTCTATGTACTGCGTTTGCAGCTCGGTTAACTGCGCTCTGCACTCGTCGTATGTCGTGCGCGCAATCCATTCGCGGGTCAGTGCCTCCGAGTGCACGCGCTCCTGCTCCTTCAAGCGCTTTTGCATTAGCTGCTCCAATTCGTTTTTAAGTGTATCCAAGTGCTGGCGCTCTTTTTCGCTGGCTAATTTCAGCTGTATCTCGTACTTCTGTTTGATGTCTTCGATATCAGCCTTCAGCGCGCCCACTTGCACTTCGGCCAGCCGCGCCTCCACCGCGAGGCGATCGCGCTCCCCTTGCAACTGTTCGATGGCGTGACATTTTTCCTCGATTTGCCGTTGCATCAATGACCTGTTGAGCAGGGCGCTCTCGGACGCAGTGGTATTGTCTCTTGATTGCTCGCTGCCAATAGCAATTAGATCTGATAAGAGTTCTTCATTGCGCTGCTGCAGCTGCTCCACCTCTTGCGTCAGCGCTATGGCGCGCAGTGTTTCTTTCTTCAAGTTATTGTCTGCTTCCACTAATTGGAATTGTATCATCAGAATGCGGTCATCGCGCTGTGCAATGAGCTTCTCGAGCTGTGCTATGCGCTCCTGATTGCGCAACTTCATTGCGCGACTCTGCTGTAACGCATCACTTTCGCTCTCGCTATCTGTGTCGGCCGTTGGTGGCGCTGGTTTGGTGGCCGAATCCTTCGCGGCCGCGCCAGTGCCTGCTGCCACAAGCTCCTCCAGTCCGATGCGCGCCATCGACACTTGCCTATCCGGTTCCGACCACGCTTCAGATTCACTCAAATTATCCAGCAAGAATGGCGGCAACGAGCGGCGATCCTTGGAATCTTTTGCATAATCTGCGCCGCCACAACTGCGCCGGCTGTCGAGTATCTTGCGCAAAGCCTTATTCTCCGAGCGCAACACATCGAACGAGTGGCGGGCACGCATATGTTCGTGCGAATTAAATGTCTTATTGGCCAAAGCGCCCTCCTCTTCGTCCAGCAGCAGCCGTGATAAATTGCTTAAACCTTCGAAGCTTTGATCGCCTGTGGTCAACGTCTCGCGTATGCTCGTAGACAAATCGAGGCTGCAGTCTACAGCGGTACGCATGGCGCGGCGACGTTCGGTCGACAGGAAGCTCAACACCTCCTTGTTTTTCATTAGGGAGTTAAGGAATCCTGCTAACTCGTAGAGACGATCCGATAGAGCGGCAAAGACTTTGGCATATGCGTGTCGGCATGTCTCGGCATTGTCAGCTTCGGCGCGTGCTGTGCGCGCCTCTTGGCGCAGCTGTTCGATCAAAGCCTCATGGGTGCGTTCGTTGACGAGACGCTGATTCAGCACGTCCACTTTGCGTTGCAGCAGTTTATTATGCTCCAATGCTTTTGTGTAGTCACTCTCAGTGAAGGATTGGTGTAGTTGGAGAGACTCTAAATTTTTGCGTGCTGTTGTCGGCGAAAGGGGAGATGTAGCGTTTGCGTTGACTAATTTGGTGAGGCGTTCGATTTCACGATTCTTTTGCCAAAGCTCATTATTGACCAGATTCTGGTGAGAATCGGAAGGAGAGAAGAGATAAGGAGTCATGAAAAAGCGCACAGCGGTAACAAACAAAATGTATACGACGAGAGAAAAATAGAGCGAAATGAGAGGACGATTACAAAAAAAGGAAATGAGAAAATAAAATTAGAAGCATAAGAATAGAATGATAAATGAGGGGTGGGATAACATTAGAGAAAAGGCATGAAGGAACGAGAAATAAAAAATGAGAAAAGAAAAGCGTTAGAAAAAAAAACGAACCGATAACGGGAGATACATATAAATAAGGAAATAGATGGAAGAGAGACCATATAAATAGAAGGAAAGAAAAGGAACACGAGTGAAAAGAGTCAGGAAAAAAGTTGGAGTGTAGAAGAGTCAAAGAGAAATAACACAATAAGAAGTACGTAAAAAGAGAAAGCAGAAGTATAATAGAACGAGGGGAGGAAAAAAGAAAAAAGAGCAAGAGGGGAGGGCACAAGAAGATTGATGAAAGGGAAGAGAAATGGGCGGAAAGAGAAAGAAATAAAAATACAGAAAAATAAAGATGAAAGCATTGAAAAAGAAAAGAGAGTACGAAAGGCAAAAGGAAAAAGAGAAAAAGTAGTAAGAAGGGCAAAGACATGAAGATGAAGAGAGAGAGAATCAGAGAGGTAATAGAGAGTCAGAAACGATGGAAAGAGCAAAGGAAGAGATAAAAGACAGTAAGAGCGTGAAAAGAGAAAGAGAGTGAGATAAAGAGAAAGCGAACCTATTTAAAAATGTATGAAACAAAATTATTTTTGCTCTGGAATTTTTTCATTCTAAATCCATCTTAAAGATACCTATAAATCTTGGATCCATGTAACGGAACGGGATACTCTACAATTGAACTGAAATAAATTTCAGTGCATTGAAATAGACTACACTTGACTCTACACTGAGCTGAGAGTGGCTTTGTCATCCCAACCACCATCAAATGTCTCGATTGAACAGTATTTAAGGTGGTTACCTTATAAACGGGTTAAGAACCTAAATATTTTATCTATTTACAGTCGGACTCTGTAACGAAGTCGTAGCAGCCAGCCAAACAGTTCGTTATAGTAAGAGGAGCGCCCGGTATAAAGGAGCTAAAAAAATAGCTTTTTGCCGTCACAACCAAACGTTGAATCTTTGAAGAAGTTTGGTTAGAGCGAGGAATTCGCTAAACATAGGTCGAAATGACTGAAAAATCTGAAGAAAATTCAGTACTTTTAAAAACTACGAAACACTGGAGTTTTCGCTATAAAAGACTTTGTTAAAGAGGAGTCCGACAATAACTTTGAACTTCCTATTTTTTTCTAGCAAGCCTCGTGCTAAAAATATACAAAAAATAATACCTGTAAAGCAGCAGTCTTCTTCTTTACTTCGGCTTCCAGACTCTTAATCGTATTCTCATGATCGCATTTTTGTACGTGATTTTGTAAAGCCTCTGAGTCACTTAAGGCGCGATTGCCGGCACCATCCTGCTGATTTTTCTCGCGTTGCAGTAGTTGTTGTAATGTGCGACAGGCGGTATCATAGCTTTTGCGCAACTTCTTCAACTCTTGCTGAGTATCGTCCAGTTCACAAAGCTTATTAGCCAGTTCGACCTTTTTCTCCTTTAGTTCGCGCTGCACGCGAGGAAATACAAAAAAAAAACTTATTAACAATAAGAGACTTGCCTCAAGTGAATATTACTAAAAAAAAACGGTACGTTCGCATTGCATTCGAGTTGATCTTAGAAGAGTAAAAAATTTTAATTTATTCATAGTTTCATGGCTTAAAAAAATCACAAATAACAATTTTTTTACAAAAATATATGTAGTGCATACATGTGTACTAAGCTCAAATGTAAATTCTGTCGTAAAATGCACACATAAATATATATAATTATATAAACTATTTTCAATTTGCAAATCGGATATTATCTCACAAGGTACACAATAAATGCATAATACAAAAACCACCATTTGCGCACTCCCGCTTGCTTTCGCTCACTTCTCACAATTTCCTTTGTCCTTTTAATCCGCTCAGCATACGCCCCCACTGGTAGCGTAAACAATTTTGATCAACATTTAGAGAGTAACTCCTCAGAAAAGGTATATGCACGCTTTTGAACTGTGACACCTGTCCAATATTTAGATACAGCGTGTGAAATGACGCGTAATAATAGGCTAGATTTAATGAAAATTTCCAAATTTTGAGTATACAAAGCGTACGCCGCCATCCACATTGGTGAGTTGGTGGGGTCGATTGTTCTAAAAAAAATTTTTCAAAAATTGTACAATTCAAATATACAACCGCGCGCTCCACTCTTAACTAACAAGCCCTCTCACCTGCGTACATTCCCGCTCCCCATCGGGTGACGTTTCTTTGCCACCACAAAATATACTGGACGTGGAAAAATTTGCCTGCAACGAAGTGCAACTATTGGATCGCGAAGTACATGGCCCACCACAGCCGCCGCCACCATAGCCCGCAAACATGCTCTCATCATTGATTGTGTAGCGTATTGGAAACTCTGGCTCATGATCGCTGCAGACCAGCTCTTTGCATGCAACGCCGGTGCGACCAGCATCACCAGAGCTAATACCAACACTGCCGCACCTATGGCGGTTGACGCCCTCGTGCAAGTAACACCGCTTCACAACAGCGTTACTTTCTGGCTCGCTGTGCTCACACTTCTCTACTTTTGTGTACTTGGCGCTGGTGTTGCTGTAATTAACGCACAGTTTCTGTTTGAGCAAATATTCACCTTGAAAATCGCCGCGCGCCTTCAACATGTCGCGATAGTTCATTTCGTAATGTTTGTTACAATCGACTGGCTTCTCGTCGAACTCGTGCGCATATTGCTGATAGACCTCCTTCTTCTCGATGGTGAAACACTCATTCTTGCTGCGCTGTAGTTTGCCAATAATGGCACGAAAGAAGCGATTCTCTCGTTTGGCTAAATTACGTTCGAAACTCATTTTGGTTACCATTTTTTCGTAGTCTTGAATGCGTTCAAGTAGACGTGCGGTATTTGCTGTCTTAATAGAAATTGTGGACTGGTATGTTGAGGTGCAGGTAATAGAAGAGAAGGGATCAGAATAAGAGAGGTTTGGAAGAGGATATGAAAAATTAAATGACCATTGAACGCGGAACAGCGAGAATAAATTCAAAATTTCAAAAAACATACATTTTAGCGAAACCGAAAAATTCTACATCGCAAAACTACTTTTGAAGCTTTACTGTAAACCTTTGTACTGAAAAAATATTTGCCGATTTTGTGACACTTTTTCGTTTGTATATATGTGTAAATAATTTTTTACTAATACACTGTTTACATATACGAATTGTAAAGAATTTTATGCAGAGTATCACTTCTGAGCCTAGGAAGGAATGAAGAGTTGCTTTAGAATAAACTTATTAATTTTGTAATTTTTTTATATCTTAATTTAACGATGTTTCCGGGTAATAAAAGTGAAACACCTATAGTTTAATACCAGTTCTCAGTGTTGTGCTTGCCTAAACAAAATGCAAGTGGGCAACTCTGTATCTATCTGTGATACGCTGTTGTAGCGGCACCACTAGACCCCAAATTCGGCTGCCTATCAACCGTTATCACCAAGCCCAACTAGCGGTAGGCCCAGAAAAAGTGCAGTTTCGACAGAGTCGGACCAAAAGGAAGGAATGTTGTTGTTGTTGTTGTTGTTGGAGCAGCATACAAATCCCCAAGACTGACAGTCCTTGGCCAGATGCAAATCTGGGTCGTTCCGGTTACGTAGACCCGACTGGCGAGGCAACGAGGAAAGCGATGTTACCAGAGCCGGTTTAAAAAGGTTACCTTCACATACGGGGCATGTCGGGATCGAGTCTGAAAAATAGAAGTTTAACCTACTATAGCAGCTAGATCGTTTTTTTTCGGCAGAGTCCCTCACGGCATCTGAAAATCTTCATCTGCGTGGGGTGGTTGAACTCCGACAACGGCATTCAAGGTGCGAGGGTGAGTAAAAGTGGTGATTATCTCTCGGTGAATTTCATTTACTGACTGCCTGTACAACATCATGTGCAGTGGTTGTGCCATGTACATATGCCTGGAGCCCGCACGATAGTTCGTAGAGATACCTTCTTCTATGTGTACCTAGTCTAGGCTACTTCCAGCAAGTGATTGTTCGGATATTCCCTGTGGAAACAGCCGACCAAGACTTACTTGCTCTTTGCACCATTATGAGTGGCATTGTAGCTGCGGTTTTATGTTTTTGTCTGGCGGTCTGTTGTTTGACAATTGTTGTTGCGTGTGCGAAAAAGGAAAGCAAGATGTTAAAGATAACCTCTAAAATTTCTAGATGTGTGAAAAGCGTCGTCGTTGATTTTGTGGAGGATAGACCAAGCCTCCATGTCGCGAAGAAGCGAGAAATATTAGAGATATACAATTACCGGACGTCAATATCGAGCCGTCGTCAGCGTATGAGATCAGTGAAACTGCCTCCAGCGCTGAGAAGTTTGGAAATAGTAAAAAAAGTTAAACAGTAGTGGAGAGTGGACATCAACTTGTGGGACCACCTTTTTAATTCACCATGCCTTCGAAGTTTGATCAGAATGCGTACTAACTGTCGACAACTCACGAGAATTTTAGTAGCGTAGAATGACAAAAGGCGAGGTAGCCTTTCGACAAATCAGATGTCACTAAGACGGTTTTCTCACTGGGGCGAAAGTGTTGTTGTGCTCTTTAATTATTAAGTTAAAATTATTATTACTGAGGCCATCCAAAAATCGATCGATCGTAGTCGGCGTAAAACTGTAGGTCCCTCTCAGCAGCATAAAATGTTTCCTATGAGAATCCTGAGGAACGCTGCTGGGAGAACAGTCTTAACTGCATATAATTCCGACCCGTTTTGAAATCCAAAATAGCTGTGTCGTATACTATCTACCAACCGCAACTTAGTCTACTTCAACTACGAATTTCTAGCTAATCATTAAAAGGCTCGCAACTGCGACAAAAAAAAACTTACTTGCATTTTGCTTAATGCATCCTGTTGTTCACGCATTCTCTTTTCACATACTTTCACATTCGAAAATTCTTTGCGGAAATTATCTTGTGTGGCTTTTAGAGCTTCAATTAAATTGTGATTATCTTCCTTCAAATCGGCATTGGTCAGACGAAGACTTTTCAAATTAAGCTTTAACGCGAATTGCGCGAATAAATGTAATAAATGGAAAGATAACGAAAAAAATAAGATGGGTGGGAGGGAGAGTAGGGTTGAAGGAAATTATAAAATAATTGTTTAGTGGACAAACATTTACTTGGAAACACGCGCAAGTATGCGATAAAAAGCTTGCAACGTTTCGTGTTTAAATACGAATTTTCATATAATACTAAATACTATTTCTATGCTTACTTCTGTGAACATCTCGAATGCAACGTAAAATTTATCGCAACTATGCCTAAATGAATGCTTAAATGTAGCAATGCTATTTGTATAAGAACTCACCTCTACATTTGCCATATCTTTTTCTTGTTCTCCATCATTTCCAGCAGCTCAGCATTTTGAAAGGCCAACTCTTTTACTTTTTCCTCATACTCCTTGATTGTCTCATCACGTTTTGCTATGATTTCTTCTAATTTCGTGACTTGTGATTGTAACGAATGCATTTTCTCCTCGGACTGTGTCACCATGCCCTCGAGTTCGCGTATCTACGGGTTCATTTAAGTGGCATAATACATAGAGCAAAGAAAGCGGGGATTGCCAACAAATTAGAGATGGAGTGAGAAAAGAAAAGATAATAATTTGAGATTTTAGTGATTTTTATATTTTATTAAAGTATGCGCAGTAATAAATTAAGTAAAATTATACAAACTTTTTGTAAAGCATTCACATTTTCCGAGATATCTGAACGGCCAAGCAAATCATTCATAAAACCGCTGTGATGAGTTTTATCCAAATCGCGTTCCATCTGTGAAGATAGGGAGGGAAATGAAAGCGATTTTTTTTACTTAGGAGAATTATTATATCATTCGGATTTAATTAGAAGCTATGTAAGTAGTTGAAAAGTTTTTTTTACTGGTATTTACGAAATTAATTTGTTTTTCTTTAGATAAAATTAAAAGTTTCTTGTGGCTTAGATTCTAGTTTTAGTTGTTAGAAATATAGGCAAAAAAAGAAGAAGAAATCGTATCGGTATGTTAGTTGTTAGGTGAGTTTCATGATTTGTTATATAAAAGTGCTTCTCAAAAAAAAAAATTGCCGATTTAAAATCTAACGAATTTTAAAATATAGCTAATTAAACGTTTAAATAACTTTAGTGCATTTTCTTTAATGTGACTAGTTTTTAGCACATATCAACCTCTTGTTATATCATCTTTAATTTTAACTATTTTTCCTTTAATTTGTGTAGACTAGTAAAAACACAAGTTATATTTGAAAGAAATTGGAGTTTAAAAACGCCACAACGGGCCACAAACATATTCAAAGCCTATATAATGTCTCTTTAACATTTTTGCCGGTCTTAAGTTAATTTTTCTTAAATTAAATGTTTTATTCAATTTCTTTTTCCATATTACAAAGCCTTTCAACAGATTTCGTAAACACTTCTAATAATAAAATTTTTCCAAAAATTAAAATCTCAAGATTTACGTATAATTTTAGTCATTATTGTATTGCATGTGAATATTACCCGCCTTTTTCGTTTTTTGTTTTTTCTTTTAATTTATCACGCTTCTTTTCGAATAAGTAACATAAATAAATAAATTTGCGTTTTTTTCACATTTTTTCTCACCTCCAAAAATTGTATCTTCTGCTTTAGTTCATCTATAAATGCTTGACCCTTAGCCTCAGTCTCTTTTTGTATCTGTTCCATGTGATTCATGGCCTGCGCGGCTTCCTTCAATAAATCCTGTTTCTCTTCAAGCTCCTTACGCAAAATTTCAATTTCAACCTGTGCGAAGAAAAAGAGTTTGTTCAAAAAGGAAATTACAGTACGCATTTTTTTATTTCCTTGCCTTCGTATCAATTAGCTGCTTCATTAACGACTCCTGTCCCTCTGTGTTCGGGTGATGATAACCTGGCACACTTTCCTCCAGAAAATATAAACGTAACTTTAGATTAAAATTCTCCTTACGTAGCGATGCCATTTGCTCCTCGAATTCGCGCACTGAACGTCCTTGTACAGGTGGCGATGTCGTGCCATGTCCCTGCAAGCTGACACATGGAAAGCCCACACCATCTGTATGAGAAATAAAAGAAAAACGAAAGATTGAAAATTAATATTTAAGCGACCGGTTAACTAAAGTAGTAATCTATTTAGTTTGTGTATTTTATGTAATCCTATAACGTTAAGTCTCATTTATGAATCTCAGCTTAAGCTCATTAACTCGTCTTTTACCATCCGCACTCATATTCGTTTCGCTTAGTGGCGACTGTGAGTGTGAGTTGCGCTTAAAAACCATTAACTTTTCTTTGGAGTCTTGTGAGCTACCAATGCTGGATCCACTTCGACGCATGGCGTTTGGTGTTGCTTTTAATAAATTTCTTCTAACGGTATATTTTTATTTTTCACTATATTTCACTATTTCGTTTGGCTTTATTATGTGTCTGTAGTTGTGGCTGCTGCTATTGTGTGTGTGCTGTATTGTTGTTGTGTTGATAGTGGTCCCAAAACGGAGTTTATTTCAATTAGTTGGAAAATTTGTGTTAATTAGTTGATCAATTTAGTTTTGAAAGTATGATTTTTAAGCTTCTTTATATTTCTTTTTTTACACAATTCAAAACTAATTTTCAACTTCAAGCCAAAGTCAAAAATATTTCACATTTTTACGTACCTACTGCGAAAGATCAGTGAAATATGTAGGTAGGAAGAAACGAAATATAGGGTGTTTTAAGGAGTTTCTATGCTACCGACATATTGAGGTGAAATCTTAGGACCGCTATTGGTTTTAGAATTTAGAACGAAAATCTGTGCACCAGAGTGGGGACAGGATCGGCGGTAGCAGAGGAAGAGGGAGACCCCCACCGCAATGGAAAGGCCAAGTGGAGAAGGACTTGGCTTCACTTGGCATTTCCAATCGGCGTCAAATAAGAAGAATTCGGGTTTTATGGCTTTGTTGAAGTGCTATAGTTGCAAAGTGCGCTATAGTGTGAGGCATTTCAAAATAATAATAATACGTAGGAAGTATGGTCTTTGGTCCAAATTTTGATTGGGATAGCTCCAAACCATAAGCCGCTTAGCTGTCTGAAAATACGGTAATAACTCTTCTGCCGGCTAATCAAGCCAAACTCAAGATTTAAAACGTAAAATGTTTTGTCAATGCATAAAACGGCTTCTCCAATCAAGACGAGAATTGTAAAGATAGCAGTGCGGTTTATCCTTAGATGATGCCCGTAAAATTTATAAAGGCTTTTGCAATTGGTGCGGGTACATTTTGGCACTCTCTGGCGGCGATGTTGCTTTCGTCCATCTAACTTATATTTAATTTTTCAGACGCGGATGCCAAATGACCATGGTACCACACAGCTTCATTCCCGCTGGATGTATTGCGGAAAGCCGCCAAAATTTTTCAGTTGAAGCGGTTGTTCTAGCAAACGAATTCCCACTCGGAGATTTAGCAACTAGTAAACCAACACAAGCGGAGCAGCACTTGAAGACTTTTAATTCANACAGTCCTAGTAGCGTTGGATCTATCGCACGCATTTGACACCATCAGCCACTCGACGCTATTAGAAGACATTGAGGCTTCATCACTCTTACGGGGACTCAAATGGTGGTCACCGAATTACATGAGTGGTCGACATTCGTCAGTAATTTTTCGAGATAAAATGTCCAAGCCAAGAAAAACTAACAGCGGGTTCTACAGGGTGGTGTCCTTTCCCCGCGGCTGTTTAATTATTAAAATTCAACCGAAATAAAGTCAATTGTTTCCAATATATTACAATGTTCACTTTCGACATTAGTGACACTTTTCACTTTTGGACAGCTGCATCCAGATAATTCAATTAAAGAAACGCCATAAAGAAGAACGATATCATTTTCTCAAATCAAATTTTCTTTTAACAAAACCATGTTTTGAAAAGTCGCAAAACAAACTCATGGTGAGATCTCGCATAGACTATTAGTTGGTCCTCAGCGTTTCCAAGATATGCCTAGTCTTAAACCTTAGTCCTATTGCACATTTTAGCGAGTTTTTTGCAATTTGATAGTCCTTTGGCCAGCGATTTCATACAGCGAAGAGAAGAAACCAGAGCCCAGATACTAAGTAGCTGAGTCGCGATTTTTCAAAATCTTAACAATAACACAGGAGATCGGTAAGTGAGCTTTGGAGTTTCTTTCGTCGCATACCAACGCAAAACCTAGTTTGAGACAACGTCGTGTAAGTTTCCCAACTATTACTAGATTGCAATCCAGCCTCGAAAATATTAGAATATGAAATTGGCCATGTTTATGTCTGACAAAGGGACTTCGCGTTGGATTGCATTGCCATGTGTAATTCTGTACTTATGTACATATGTAGATAAGTGGAGGAAGGTTACCCCTGCATATCAACTCGCTCATTTCATTCAATTGATTTGTTTTCTGGCACCTAGTAAATAGCGATTTAATTTATCTTATATCCCCCAAATAGCGATTTCATTCATCTTATATTCCCCCATTGTGGAAGTTAGGCTCTATGAATCCTAAAAATCCTCGTAAATCAAAATAGCGCCGACTTGCCAGAATTTATCTGTGGCATTACGTTAAAAGTCATTAAGCCTGTTTTCATTTGTCATTAAGTCTGCTTTCACTTGCTATTTTTTGAATGGTGTACATTAGGGCGGAGCAATTTGTTCGGAGCAAAATTTTCAAAGAAGGTTTATAGCAAATTCAAATTCTACTATTAATTCTAAGCAAAAATTGCGAACACTATATACCTAAAATTACGTTTGACCCTCCCAATTTTCATAAGAAAAAGCAGTATATTGCATGAAGAAAATGCAAAATTTTGTAGATGAAAAATTAATTTCGTTCAGAAAAAAATTATAATACACTGATTTTTCTTTTAAAAAACGAATTTTTTATATATAGTTTGTTCACCATTTTCGCTTAGAATGGAACGTTGGAATTCGAATATGCCATACACTTTTCTCGAAATTAAATTACTCAGTCCTTGTGGACATTCTTTTGGCAATTATAACATACGTTAAAATATGCAGTCAATTTTTGGCATAACTATAGGGATTTTAGCTAAAATTTTTTACCAGGTGATGCATTGTGGATGTAGAATAAATTTGCATCAAAAAATCAGATGTACTTACATGTATGCTCCATTGTAACATCCTTCAGTGTGCTCGGACTGGTGCTGCAAATGAAAAAAAAGAACGTTAGCATTTCAATTTCGAGGCATTTTCAAGTATTGTTCTATGTTAGAAATTTTAGTAAACATTCGCACATACAGTTGTCCACAAAATAATAGGAGTGCGATATTTTGACCAGTTTTGGCTACTCGCCTATATTCAGGTTTCAAACTTTGTACAAAAATTATAAAAATTTCGCATGATTTCACAAAAATTTCAAACTTTTTAATCAGAATCTTAAGAAAAAATTGTGGTATGCAGTTTTGTAGCCCATTTAATTCTAGTATAATTAAGTGCAAGTTTCAAGTTGCAAAAAAATCCCGTTGATATTTGAGAATTTTTTTTTGTTAAAGTTGTTCCACGTTTTTTCCATACAAAGTATGTTCGAAAATTTTCTTTTATATGGAGGGCACTGCCAGCAAAAAAATTGCCAACCATCAACGGAATTTTTTAGCAGCTTGAAACTTGCACTTACTTATACTAAAATTAAATGGGCTACAAAACTGCATACCACAATTTTTTCTAAAGATTCTGATTAGAAAGTTTGAAATTTGGGTGAAAATTTGCGAAATTATACAAAGTTTGAAATCTGAATTTATATGGTGTTCGTTGTATAACCAGCTAGATTCTTATAAAAAAATAATAAACATTAAAAAAACAAAAGACAAATAGCCCAAACGGGTCAAAATATCGCACTCCTCTTATTTTGTGGACAACTGTATGTACAACATACATACATACATATGTATGTTCAAAAAGTAGATATGTGCATATATACAAATGCATGCGATGGAAAAGTGAAAATGTAGAATTTGCAAATATTTTTCCAATTTACAACTGTGCCACTTGAAGCGATCAAATTAAGGAAATAAACTATAAAAAAACAACGTAAAAAAATGTTTAAAGTTTTATTGGCAAAAAAAGGAAAAATACGATGAATATAACGCATGCAAACAACATGCCAACAGCAGCACAAACAAGTGCATTTATAAGTTAAAGCTGCTGCAAGGAGCAAGCAATTTCGAACGAGTGCCTACAAATAAACTCACATGCCCGCATTAGAGTTCACCCGACTAATCAGCTCCAGCGCATACGAGAATTCAATGCGTTCGCTTTGTGAGTAAGTGACTTTTTTATTTTTATTTTTACTCTCATTTTATTATTGTTACTTTTTACTTTTCAATAAACGAGCCATGTCGTGGCATTTGTAGGCAGATGGATGCACCACAGATCTGCCGATCACCCTGCGTGATCGCCACTGCGTGAATTATGAACACTTTGAAGAACAAATTGAATCTAAGCGTAACGTTAGATGAGACCGAAGAGCCAAAACATTGGGGCACAGTAGGTGGGCGTAGTCGAGGGCGAGTGAGTACATGCACAACGTCACACNTTAGAGTTCACCCGACTAATCAGCTCCAGCGCATACGAGAATTCAATGCGTTCGCTTTGTGAGTAAGTGACTTTTTTATTTTTATTTTTACTCTCATTTTATTATTGTTACTTTTTACTTTTCAATAAACGAGCCATGTCGTGGCATTTGTAGGCAGATGGATGCACCACAGATCTGCCGATCACCCTGCGTGATCGCCACTGCGTGAATTATGAACACTTTGAAGAACAAATTGAATCTAAGCGTAACGTTAGATGAGACCGAAGATCCAAAACATTGGGGCACAGTAGGTGGGCGTAGTCGAGGGCGAGTGAGTACATGCACAACGTCATGTGTCTACGTATGTATGTTCAGACTCGTACATACATACATACATATGTACTATGTGCATGTGAGTAGTATTAAGTATGGGTGGTGTGGTGGTGAACACGCCGGATCAGCGCAATTCTACATGCACTTTAATGACACCGCACATTGCCACGCAAAAACTTGAAGAAAATTGCTAAAATACATTTTAATTATTGCTTTACGGAAGTTCTAATGCGCTTTGTAGGAGAGAACAGCACTCTCGAAGGGGCCAGCAATAGATCTTATGGTGTTTCTTTTTCGTTGAAACTTCATTGACTTTTGGTTTCAATTATCATGCTACGGAAATAAAAAAGAAATTGCTTTTCTTTAGAAGATTTGGGCAAATGAAATCGCGAGCGGAGAAGGTGTTCGAGTGATTCCCTCGAGAATTATACAGTCTTCTTTATTTAAATTTCCAGGTGCATTTGATGATAAGCTGTTTTCATGGCAGAAATACACTCGGGGGCTTGCCATTGCCTGCCAAGGGGCGACAGCTGTTAAGAAAAGACGTTTTTTCAATATTTTTTTGCGACATTGCTTTGACCAGGGCTCGAATCCAGGTCATTTGGCTGTCAAGCGCAACGTTCAACACTCTTAAGGTCCGTATGCATACAGCTTTCGCGTAGCTTTGACGTTCGCCGCGCTTCGACAGCTGGCTATGAAGACATGCATTCATATGCAGGCGTCCACATATGTAGCCAACATTTGGCAACGCTAAAACCAATACAAAGCAGAAAGATGGCCAACTGTCAACTTTTAGCGTACGTCGCTCGTCAGCTGTTACAAATAAATAAAATTATGTGAAATATTTTTCCTTTTAATTAAATGCAATTATTGATATGTGTGGCCAAAGTATTAGCGCCAAGCGTTCATTGTAGGAGCACTAGCGAACGCAACGCGAAAGCTCTATGAAGATGGGCATTTACATATGTAGATATGGCATTCAGTACGGCAATCATACCATACTCAAGCTGTTCATAGCAGGGCTTCGAAGCGGAGCGGAGCTGAGCAAAGGAGCAAAGGATTTTAACTGGAACGGAACTGGAGCAAATATTTATTTGCTCCTTAGCTCCTTAAGGAAAAATTTTCAATATTTTGTTTTTGTTATTCTCTAGCCTAGTAATGATTTATTTTGAAATAGTTTTATTGTTGTGTTTTCCACAAAAAAATGTTTGGTTAATAATTTTACTTAAATTATAATTATCTGTCGTTGAAAACAAGCGTGTTAAATGAATTTCCATTCTATTTAATCAACATGGCAATTTTTTCAATTTTCATTTGGATGCAGAAGTGTTCCTAGAGCATCTACATCAGATGTGGCCAAAACTCACACAATCATATGTTTCCCATAACTAGTGAGTACAAAATCTCAAAGTTGAAAGTTTCGCATCGATTGAGCACGATCACAGCAAAACCATTATCGTCGGCATCATTGATTCATATATATGTTAGAAACCAGCGCAGTTTTTCTCGTGTACGTGTGAAAGCAGAAGAAAAAAATTTGGCACGCGTGCCTATGAAATGGCCACCCTTGATCTATATGCATTTCTGCACCAAAAAGAAAATTTTCAAAAAAAATTTAGCCTAACTTTTTTTTTATCGGTTAGGGCTTGATATGTAAATAAATAAATATGGTTTTTTATTGGGAGCGGCAGTTGAGCAAGAGCGGAGCTCGGAGCGAAATAAAATACCGGAGTGGAGCGATGAAAAAAACCTTTGCTCCGAAGCCCTGGTTTATAGAACTTTTCTTTGTGTGTGCAACTCAAACCGATTGTCAACCGCCGTGCTTATTCATACCGAATTTTAACAGCCAAAAATTAATAGTGGCATTCACCAAATTGACTGTTGTCAACTGTCGTTGCTTGGGCTGATCTACTCTTTTGCCAGACCGCCAGGCCACTTGCTCACTTTGGTGAATAACACTAATCATTCAACGGAACCCTGGTGACTCTGCTACGGAACACTTAAGTTCCGCGGAACCCACTTTAGAAAGCTCTGGTTTATACAACATTTAGGCTCGGAAGGAAGACATTTACAAACAAATAAACAAAAAAAACTATCAATATGATGCGATATCTTTGTAAATTTGCGATCCTCCCAAAATTAAAATCGCTATGCAGAATTGTAAAATTCGTAAAAGCTTAAACAGACGGCAGTGTTGTTCCGGATTAACTCGGACTTAATCCGGATCAACTGCAGTTAATTCCCGAGTTGATCTGGATCAACGCTGCCGTCTGTTCATGCTTTAAGACTTCTTTAAATTTGATATTGGAAAGCGTATTACGAACCAGCCAGCGAAATCGCAGCGGCACCACGTGCAGAAAAACCTCTTATGCTTTTGGTGTATGCAGATGATCTTCGCATTATTGACCTTAGCATTTGGATCGCTAGCTCGACATTCCCTATCATAGATGACGAGGTCCGAAGGTGTGTCTAATGTTGGAACAATGACAAGACGAGGTACGTCCTAAGAGCACACCCAGAGTCCAGGCGTTTTGGGACAGCTAGAACCTTCTGAGAGAAGTTCTACTTCTTTGTAAGCGCCTAAGCGATTTTGGCCGACTTCACATGGTCTTTCCATCGCTGAAAAGGCATCGTTTGCTACCAAAAGCGGGTACCGAGTTAAATACTTTTAGGGGAGCGTTTTTGTCCATTCATACGATATTACAAAGCCAGCGTAGTCGTTCATGTCCATGTTCAGCTTTGCGCCACGGGCACAATGAGTGTGTACTTTTCGTACGTCGAGCGATAACTCGTATTTCTCAACTGCACCAGAATCCCGCGCATTGCTACTCTATCTATTTTCGATAAGGCAAAAAAGACTTCGATATCATCAGCGTACGCCAGTATTTAATTGTACGCTCTTGTAATAAATTTTATCTGAGCGGTTCAGTACTGCAGCTTTTGTTATCTTCGTCAACTATTACTATTCGTATCTCGTCATAGTCAGACATGGACTCCGTCGTCCATGACTACGGTCTAGGGTTATTCATCTCCACTGGTTCAACAAAGTGGAAAAGTACTCCCTCCTTAATTTAAGTATATTCTGAGCATCGGTGACTAGAACGTCGTGGCTGTAATCACAGGAATTCGCCTTGGTCTTGAAATCTTTCGTAAGTCGCCTAACTTTCTCATTACATTTTCGGGCGTTTTTCCTGTCAGCCAGCACTTCAAGCCCTTCGCTCTTACGTACTTTTACCTCTTTCTTTGTATTACGGAAAATACGCCCCACTTCCCTTTTCAGCTCCCTAATTTGATCCCACGGAGCACGCGTTGCACCTGATCGCAATATGGCGATTTTGTAGGCGTCTAACTAATAAAACTAACTAGTATAACTAATAAAAAACATCCATAAAATATTTAAATGAACACACATATTATTTATTTGATGTCATCAATATAAGAACACATTGGGTATTTTAACACATACGATACTTCTGTTCTTATTCTTTCTTATTTTTCTCATTGACTTTCTCACTCAAAACAATCATCTACATTCCTTAGCGTCCTATTACAATAGAACGTATACACACTCCAAGCAGTCCAACCCTGACGACGCTGTATAATCCTAGCGCACCCCACCGCCTCGGTGATGTCATCCAGCAGCAAGGCGCTACATTTGACATTGCACTCATTGAATGCATAATATTTGGTACCATTGTCCGGCTGACACCAATAACGGCCGCTGATCTGAAACAGTCCATAGTCGCTGGAACCGTCCGCATTGCGATTGCCCACCACATGCGTGTTATAGCGACTTTCATATTGGGCGATGCACAGCCACAGCGCTAGCTCCGATTTCGGCACATCCAAAATATAAAGCTGACTGGCGAGTTCACAGCGTTGCAAACGACGCATTTGAATGGGGGCAGGCGCGTTTACGAGCAACAGCCAAATGCAACAAAAAATGGTTGTGGTGGTGACGGTGGCGATACTTACAAAAGGCGCTAGTGTGCGTTGCGCGGGTGTTGCGGACATTTGGTGACGTTGACGATTGCGACGACTGTCGATTTGATGCGACATTTGCATGCGCTTTTGATTAATGTGCGTCTAAATATGAAAAATTATTGAATAAACGCTTCGAAAATTTACGTGAACACGGATATTGATAGCGGTAAGTAGTTTCACCGCTGATGAATGTGATGTACTAAGTTAAGTTGCATCGTTTGCAATGCGAATGCGTTTGGGGGAAGTCGGCAGCAAAAGTTAAATTAAGAATTAATGTTGGTATAAAAACAATAAAAACTATGGTTAGAACCGGTTTTATGTATTGCAAAAATTCGTTATGGAAATTACATGGTAGTTGTTATTATTGGTTTTGTTGCTGGCTGGCTGCCTATACTATTGTGGACGTCCTCCAGCCAGCGCGGCACTGTGTAGATATGCTCGTCGCTTGTCTGTTTTGGTCATTGAAGTGTTTAATAATAAATATTTCAGAATTTTAGCGGCGTGAGAATTATTTATTGTTATCTGATTTACGCGCATTCATATTTGCACTGTTGCGGTATTCACAGTGCGAGCACAGAACCTAAAGAATTAAAGTGTATATCTACACGTTCTGAATATAAAGACGAGAGATTGCTTGCTTTTTACCTTCCTTTTATTAGCTAGAGATGTAACTATGTAATATTGATGCGCCTAAAAGATGCAGCGATTTCTATTCTCAAGTCACATACCTGATGAAAGTACGAATGGCAATTATAATAGGGAGGTTTTAGTTTTTTAAACTATAATTTTATTATTATACTTTAGTCGTTTAACTACATTCAATTTAAACTTTTTTTAAGTATATCCTTAGTCGGCTGATATGGTGGAAAGGGGCTTATCGGGGGGTTCATATGAAAATGATAGACCTTATATAAAAATTATAGGTCGACAGAATTTCTGTGAGATATAGTGCCTCACAATGATTTTCAAGTGAAATTTTATTGTTCTTTTTCTATAAAAATATTGTCCATGCTTTAACCAAAACTATATAAATAAAATGGTCAAACTTCATACAAAATTAGGCAAACTCAACAAATTTTCATTGAAATTTTGAGCTATGTAATCTGTACCTTTAAACCATTTTTGGGTATGCAGTTTTATAGCGAAGACAGTTTTAGTTGAATGAAGTGCAAGTTTCAGGAGTCTAAAAAATCGCGCTGATTTCTATTTTTTTTGTGACCGCTTTCGCGTTTTTTTTTACATAACTAGTGCAATTTATAAAAGCTGTCGTTGATTTTTTTAAATTTTGTTGCGAACGGTCCTGTGAATTTTATTCAGATGAGAAAATTCGAAATTTAGAAGAAAATATGTTGAATTTTCCTTAATTTTATATAGTGGTGGAAAAATAAATACGGACAGGACATTTTACCAAATTTTCTCTATTTTTAACCGACTTACAAAAAAGAGGAGGTTATCAATTCGGGTGTATAATGAAATCCCGATATACAAAATACCGAAATACAGAATCCTGAAAGTCATAATCCAGACACGACCAAATCCGACCAGACATAATCCAGGCACGACCAAATCCTGACCATACATAATCCCGACAAGACACAATCCCGACCATTCATAGTCCCGACAAGACACAATCCAGACAAGAAATCCCGACAAAATATAAAAATAATTAAAAAATCGCGCGATTTTTGAAATTATTTTTATATTTTGTCGGGATTTTTGTCATGATTGTCTTCTGTTTTCACTCAAAAATAATGTATAAAAGACACAGTTGTTATTATTGTTGTAAGGGCTTACTTAGCCAGTAATTGTCCGCAGGCTCAACTAACGGTAGGCCCAGGAAACTTGATATTTCGATGAGGTAGAACCAGAGGGAGAGGGATGTTAGTTGAGTTGGATGGAGTGGGCATGTGAAGAGGTGGTTGGTGTCATGAGGAGAATCTGCACATGCTGGACACTCATTTTTGATGTTGGGAGGCGAGTTGGGCCAGAATTACGCGGGTATCTCGTGGCAGTTGAAGCTCACTCTCGTTCACAGGTGGTGATTGGCCCTGATGACGGCATTCACTCGACTGGAGTTTGTAAATGCCGTTAATAGCCTGTCTGTACAGTCCCAGTCCCAGGGGTGCTGTGCGTAGTGCTGGACCTGGTCCATTAGCTCAAGCAAGTTCGAGTGCTGAAATCTGTAGCACCCTACTAGAAACTGCACGCTGAGAATGATGTTGTCCCCTTACTGGGAGAATTTCGGCTTCACTGTGGATGTGATATTCTGGCGACATCAGAAGGCATCCCCTGGTTGTCCGGGGTGTTATATTGTAGCATGTCTGTAGTTTCGTCCACTGCGAACCAATTGTCCCCGGCGAGCACACAGGCGCTGCATAATTTAGAACCGGACGGCCAATTGCCCTGTATGTATTTGCCTTTGGCCAAGTACTGCCGAATTGGGGAATTGAGGACTTTGCTACGGCTCTGTACTTTGTTGGCAATTTCGGTTGTATGCGCCGGGAACGAGAGCTTGATCCAACAATTTTCCGGTTATTCACCGTCGGAATTGGTTTGCCATCGACGAGAATACGCAGCTTTCGTCCTTTTAGTAAAATTGTTGCCGAGGATTTTGTAGGGAGGAAGGTTAGGCTCCTTGCAGTGAAGGAGCGAAAAAATTTGGAGTGCTTCCTATCAATTCGTCGGATAATTTTTTTTTATGTATGTTACCGCATAACTTTGGACCACGTCGATCGATTTTGATAATTCTTTTTGCATCGGAAAGATAGTGTCTCAGAGGTGGTCCCATACTAATCTGGTTTAGATCCGACCATTGGATCATGAAATATATAGAGATATGTATATATTTTTTTAAGTCGGTTTTTTTTTTTTGCTAAAAATTACTTGTTCTCTTGCTATTTAATATTTCTTATTTTTTTATAAAAGTATACTTCATTATCTAACAAAAACCATATAAATTTATATTTCAAACTTTGTGCAAAAATTATAAAAATTCTGGAAAATTGCTTCTAAATTTTCAACTTTTTACTTGACGTCTATGAACTTTGGAACAAAAATATTTTCTCCTTGAGAAAAGAACATCGTATGTACTTCTTTAAGACCCGACCGTAAATTCCGATGATATGACAAAAAAATTAAAAGGCGACCTCCTCTAAGTTCGGCAAATTCGATATTGGCTTTGAATAAATGCCAATTGCCAAAAGTAGCTGTTATCTCGAATTTACAAATTGAAAACGTTCTGAAATTCAACGAAAACGTTGTTTTATAACAGTTATTAGATAAAAAATATTATTTTATTTCGCCGATAAGAGTTATTATAAACCAATTTTTTACGTTGTCTGATAATAGTTATTGCCCAACGTTTATCTTTTACGTTGCTTAATAACAGTTATTGCCCAACGTTTATTTTTTACGTTGTCAGATGAACGTTGTAAGATAGGAATATTGACGAAAATGGAGATGTAGAAGAAGATAAATAAGAAGAAGATGAAAATAAAAGTTATCAGACAACGTAAAGATAAACGTTGGGTAATAACTGTTATCAAGCGACGTAAAAAATATACTTAGGGAAATAACTGTTATCAAGCAACGTAAAAAATAAACGTTGGCAAATAACTCTTATGGTGACGTAAATCATATTTTTCCTGCACAACAGTTATCAGGCAACGAAAAAGTAAACGTTGGGTTATAACTCTTATCGGCGAAATAAAAAATTGCTCATCTAATAACTGTTATGGAACCACGTTTTTCCAATATAACTTATAACTGTTATGACCCTAATCCAAATATTTCCAATAGTTTAATGATTTTTGGAGAGATTTATTTAACTGGCATTAGGGTGGTACAGGATGAAAATTTACTTTTCATCCATAGTAGGAAAAGGCAGCTTTCTTTAAATTCGTCGATAATTTTTTGTACATTCTCACAAAAAAACTCTTAATTTTATACGTAGCATATAACGCACGACTGCAATGAAATTCGGATTCCTAAAAATGGCGAATGAGGCTATTAAATATGAAAGTGATCATAAATGGCAGAAATTCATATTTTTTAATTACCGAATTAAATACCAAACAGGGAAATCTGTGTAAATTAAATTTATACGCTCCAGATTTCTTGCAAAAATAAATGATTGAAAGTTCATTTCAAATGACCATATACAACTCAGAACCAACACCCACAATTACCTAATTGTCAAGTGAAGCCCAACCACGACGGATGACGCTTGTAAAGAGCTGTTAAAAGTCAGTGGGTAATGCAGCCTCCAGCCAAGCCTTTGATCCCATACATATGTACTATGTATGTGCATACATATATTTTTATTACAATATGTATTACATATGTATGTGCTTTTTTCGCCAACCGAGATGACTATTATGGGAATGTCATATTCGACGTATACACTGTTGCGCATTCAAATGGTAGAATGTAGATCAACAGTCTGTCTGCGAGTTCAATGCACGCAATGATGCGTAACATTCAATTTCGTTCATAGAAATCAACTAAAATCCTAAACTTATTTTTTTTTTTTAGTGTTTTTCGTTCGAGTTTTGTTAGACGTCCCCATAACGCCAATATGCCTTGAAGGTGACTAGAAATAAATTCTATTTGAACGGCACAATTTATAAATAAACAAAAGACCAAATACTACTGCATATGTACAAATATTAAGCGGAGTTGTCAATATGAGATTGACATGCAGACGAGGAGCACACAACAAATTTATACAAATCGGTGGCAAGAGTATCAAATAGAAATCAACTATTTAGGTGTGGTATGTAAAACCAAATACTAGGTTACACAAACCACATTGGAGTGGGAATTATGAGCAAATAAGACAAACAAAAATTTTCAATTGCGTAGGAGTTAAGAAATTTGTACTTCACTGTAAGTAAAACTGTCCATCGCTATACTCTAACGAGACTCTTCTCTGAAGACTTTTACGACTCTTATGGAGAATCGTAAAGTTATCAGTGAGACCATACATGACACTCAACACTGGCTTTTGTGAGGGTACCATGTACCATGAAATAGTAAACAAGATATATAGAAAGAGATTAGAAAGTAATAAGGAATAACTATAAGCGGCAAACTCGTATGTCATAATTAAGCTATTATAGAGATTTCTACGGATAAAGTATATGTAACAAGCCAGAGACATAATCGGCCTGAATCCCAGGGACGTCAGCGCACGTCTAAGGGTGAACGAGGACAAGACAAAGTAACTCCTAGCAACACATAAAAAGTCTTTGCGTATTGGGACATACGTCACTGTTGGCAGTTATAATGTTAAGTAGTGAAGAGCTTTGTTTACCTAGAATCCAGCATAAACACCACCAATAATGTTAGCGTGATCTCCATGGACGAACAAAGGCTATACGCTCTACGAAACTCTCAACATACCAGGCCTATATAGCACCGAAACGTGAACGACGACGAACAAAAATGAGATAAAACTTACACTAAAGATGGCATAATGCCGAAACCGGTTTATCTCCTAACCAAATTTGACAAGGGATGACGAAAAATCGTGACACAATGCATTAAAAACGAGAAGAAGATGGAATGACCAACTGTATGAGCTTTTTAATGACCTGAGGGTCAATTCCCGTTCTGCGTTCTGCGGTATCGTGAAGTAGAAGTGAAAGATATAAAATTAACACCGAAAAAATGTGTTGTAAACATATCATTTTTATCACTTCACAATAATGCAGAACCAGAATTTACCCTCTGGACGTAGTTAAGCGCATATAAACACAGCGATTGCGCTGGCTTTGGCATGTTGTACGCATGGGTATGTAGGCTCTAGCGAAATTGGCACCCATGTAAGGATAACGAAATCCAGGTAGCGCAGGAAGAAAATGGAAGGAAAAAGTGCAGACGGACCTGTCTGCACTTGGGGTGAACAACTGGTGCAAATCCGCAAAGGAGAGGGGCTATTGGCGAAGGTTTTTGGTCCCGACCCAAGCTGACAAACGTTTGTAGTAACAAATAAGAAGCAGAGTGTTATAAAATAACGGGAGGTGACTGAGGAGTGAAGAGGTTTTCTGTAGCCTCTTTTGACGACTTTAATGGCGTTTTTTTAATCTACTGAAACATGTTGCTTTCTCAGTGCCCTCTACAAACACACCACAGTGGAAACTTCTGTGAATCAGCTCTACACAAACTTGTGACAAAGATGGAAGTGGGGCTGGAAGCTTCAGAAGCGGTTTTTAGAGCTTTGTTAAAATTGCCAGCCCTGCATTTAGCCAAGAAGAAGCAATGACACGGAAGGTCGAATGCATTTTTTTTGCTCCTAATAAAAAACAAGATCCCACCCTAGACTCCCTTTCGGAAAAGAGTACGTTGTTAACTTTTCTACAAGGAATGATTAGAAAGATCCAGATACTATCTTGGAGAACTCGGTAAAAATCCGTATACACCGACGGTTCCAGGACCGCAAATAGAACTGGATCTGGATGTAACTTCAGATGCTTTGTTGTTTTGAGTATAATGGGAACAGTTTTTCAAACAGAAGACCTTGCAGTATACAAAATAGTAAACTGGAATATTGGCGAAAGGTGGCGCGGACCTAAAATCACTGCCTGCAGTGATAGCCAAGCATTGGAAAACGATCGTAACTCACGCTCAAGATTTTGATGAAAATGTTTGAAATTATTGTGAAAACTTGTAGAATTTTTATAATTTTTGTACAAAAAACAATAAATTTTAATTTAACAAAAGCAAAATAGTCAAATCATCGCAGTCCTATTATTTCCTGGACCACTGTAGAATCATCGACGACCCACTGTGTACCTCTTGTTTGGAGGAAACTTTCGAGGAGCATTTTCTGTGCACTTTTCCATTTTGTTTGTATACCGCCAATTTGGTCGCTTACATAAACAAAATCACTAATACCAACATCGCATTCAAGCTTGTAAAGAGGTGTTAAGAGATTTGACGCTTGGCGTACATCCTTGTAGAAACACCAAACCAAACAAGTGTTCTAAATCAAGAAAAGCAAACTTGTTTACATTGAACGTTTGTGGCTACATACATAAGTGCCTATAAGGAAAGGGCAAAAACACCACCCATGGGGCAGTCAAAGTGTTACTTATAGGCCAATAATATTGTACGATTGCCATTAAAATGCATTCGCATGTAAGAGCATACCCATCAATCGTATGGCCAACATAAATTGGTATAAAACAAATTGGCAGCCAAACTGCAGGAGGTGGTGCTGCTGCTACTGCTGATCCAGCCAAAGTTTTGCTTTATCGCTTTGCTTCTTTGATTTCCTCAAATATTTTCTACTTTCGTTTATCAAATTGCAGACAGTGCACATATGTCTTTGCTGTTCTTGTAAATGCAACATATTTGTTTGTAATTACACATTCGCTGGGCGTTAAGTGATGTTCAGGGAAATTTATTGCTGCTTCGATTAGGTCTGATTTTACATAAACAAATATGTACATATGTATGTATCTACGTACGCACATTAGGATGATCAAAAAAACTAAAAAGTAATTTAAATGCTCCCCTCTCTTGCAGAGAAGCAGAGTCTTCCGATCGAAAAATATTGATTTTCAAGAATCCCATACCATTTCTACGAAAAGTTGTTTTTCCCATACAAAATACATGGAAAACTTTGAGCGCTTTGAGCGACCTCTAAATATTTTTTGATTTCAAAATACAAATAAGGGATATATTTTTTCAACATAGAACAATCCTAAATAAGGAAGTAAGAGCATAAAAATTCCGACTTTACTTTTTCTCATGCATATTTGGACCGCCCTAACGTACATACATACACATTTTAAAGAAAGGGAACTAGTTACCCAATAAATTGATAAAATGCGATTTGAATAAAATATTTGAGCTGCACGCAGCGATTGCTTCATTACTAAGTTTTTGTAATGACGGCAAAACTATGACATCAAAGGGTAAATTAATTGATTAAAGTTAATCAAAGACTAAGATAAAAGATGAAACTGACTGTGCTAAGAATTTTGTTTTTTAATGATTACGAAATTTTTTTAATTCTGGGATTAATTTTTATTTTTTCTTATTTCTTTGTTCTTCGTTCTTTTTCACTTTAAAACAGTGCGTAGCATTAAAAAAAAAAATTTGTAAGCTTTTCTGCGCTTGGTAGCAGTTCACGGAATCTACGATGGAACTGTTGATGCTCCTCAATTTCAACTTTCATTCAACACCGGCAGTAATTGGGTGAACAATTTTCTCCTTGAGGTAGTATAATTAATTCATAAAAAGGAAGGACTGTGCAATCATACGTGGAATACAATTTGATTCAAATGCTCTCACGGGACTATTTGTAGGACTTCCAATACTTTTTTTTGGTAATTTTCGATAACGTTTGCACGAAATTCTGGCAATATCTCGGTCATAATTTGGGGTATCATTTCCTCCAATTGCTCCAAAATCTTGAAATTTCTATGCATAAAGACGGTGTTTCGCATAGTATCGTAAAAAGAAAGCCGAAGGGGTTAAAGCACTGGATAGTGTATCACCGAATCTCACAACTTCGCTTGTGTTCAACGACTCGTTTTAGCAACATTTCGTACAGATCAAAATCTTTAATTTCAGGCAAAAAAAGTTATTGACCATGGCGACATAGCGCCGAAAATTTACGGTACAACGGCTACTTCGTTATCCCCGAAGATTAGACAAATTCTAATATCTCGAGAACAAGAACAGCTAGCGAAAAAAATGCAAAGCGTTTTAACGAGTTAAGGCAGTGTCACACGATTGGGCATTTGCCCAAAATTTTTTTTTATAGCAATCACGAAAAACAATTTGTTCAAATTTTTCCATAGAAGTTCGCAGCATTGTACCAATCGTGTGACTACAACACGATTATCCCATTAGACGTTTTTGTATAACAAAATCCTGAACCTTTAAGTTTTCAACTAACTAAAATTTTTAGAAATGTTGTTTTTAAGGCGCCAAAGAACGTAGTATTCTATAGTCCTTAAAGAAACAGAAACATAAATAACAGCAATAGAAGTCCGAAGCAACTTATTTGTATTCGACTTCGTATTCGCATTCATATTCGTCACTGTCCATATATTCGTCTTTAGATCGTCGCCGTACTCATCATGGTCTTCGTGTTCGTCTTCGCTTTAATCTCGGTATTTGTCTTCGAAATCGTTTTAATCACCGTCTTCGTATTTGTCTTCGTTTTCACACTCATCTTAGTATTTGCCATTCATCTTCGTATTTATCTACGTCTTGGTCTTCATCTTTGTCCTCGTGTTCTTCTTAATAAATATGTCATCGAATTCGTCTTGATCTTCGTCGACGTATTCGTCATGAGCTGGTCTTCGTACTCGTCTGCGTGTTTGTGTTTCTATTTGCATTCGCCTTCGTAATTCGTAATTACCAACAAAAATACGAAGCAAAACCAAGCGCGCAACAATGCACCGTTAAGCAAACGCCACTCAAATTGGTCAACTCGTAACAATAACTTATTCTTCTTCTTTTTGGCGCTGCAACTGCATAAGCGATTTTGGCCGAGTAATGCAAAGCACGCCAGTCGTTTCTCCTCTGTGCCAACTGACGCCAATTGGAAACGCCAAGTGAAGCCAAGTCCTTCTCCACCTGATCTTTCCATCGCAGTGGGGGCCTCCCTCTTCCTC
>NW_016159938.1:72037-73741 GCF_001687245.7 Rhagoletis zephyria | reverse complement strand
TTTGGCCGAGCTTCTCCTCCGATTTGTGGTGTGCGCCTTGATGTTGTCAGACTCTCCGACTCCGAACGGCGATTGTATTTTTACGAGAAGCTGTTTTTCATGGCAGAAATGCACTCGGAGGTTTGCCATTGCCTGCCGAGGGACGACCGCTGTTAAGAAAAACCTTTATCCCATATTTTTGCGATGTTGCTTTGACCAGGGTTTGAACCCAGGTGCTGCGGAGTGGAAACGCGTACTGCTTACTGCTTACGCGTAAGCGGAAAACCGAACTAAAATTTATCGCTGTTGTTTTTGTTGTAGTGGCTTACTAAACTCTATCTAAATCAGTGAATCGACTGCATGTTGTCTTCATTCTCGTCTTAGGGCAGGCTCGTCAAAAGGCTAGATGCGACGGGGTTGGGCCCTCACAGACATATGAAGAGGTGGTCAGTGTTGTCGGCAGCTTATTCGAAATTGGACTAAACAGTTTAACCTGCTACAATATGGAGAATGGAGTTGTGTCAAAGTATCGCGCACCTCACGAAGCAATTCGAGCTCTATGTTTTCGATAGATAGCGTTGGTGTGCAATAATGAATTACAAGTGGTGAGAGTTGACGCAGGTATTGATTGATGGATGACCTGCCTATAGTAGGCTATATTTTTATTATACCCGAGAGCACTTGTCTAAAGTAATCGAGATAGATATAGACGAATGTATACATAAATGCTCAGAACGAATAGAAAAGTCGATTAAGCCATGTCGGTCTGTCCGTCCGACCGTGTACACGATAACTCGAGCAAAAATTGAGATATCTCAACGAAATTTACGTTCCTATTGAAAATGGGCGAAATCGAGCTGTAACCACGCCCCCTTCTCACATAATGGTATTTTCGAAAAACGGAAAAGCTACGATATTTCAGTAAATATGATGAAATACCGAATCTCAACAGCCGCTTTACGAGTCCTTACAGAACTCGGTACGAGCCTTGATTAGATTTCATCTAAGAAATCTGTTTGAAATCTTTGGAATCGGGCAATAAAAACAGCCACCTCCCATATAACGGTAACAGAAACACGAAAACTTTGATAAATCAGTAACTATTTAAGCTAATTCACTTCAAATCGATGAGTGCAATAACCACTTGGCAGAAAATTAGATTAATATAAATTGTTGGCTGTTGGGCGTGACTACAAATGTGTAACTCGGTAACCGATCAATCAATTTTTACCAAACTCGGTGCACTTAATAACCTGGGTACGGAAAAGCAAATCGGACTAAAATTACACACGCTTCCCGAATAACGGTAAATTTTAGATATATGAAAACTCCGATATTTCAATAACTGATAACGCTAATTTACTCCAAATTAATATTTGCAACATTCTCTTAACAATAAATAAGAATGTTATAGACTTTTAGGAATTGGGCGTAGCACTGTTCACTTTATTACTACAAAGGTAACCGCTCGATTTCTACCAAACTTGATTCAAATATTAATTTTAATTTTTATTAAGTCTAGCTCAGCATATGTATTATCGAAAACGTTTGAAATTGGGATACAAAATCACATTTTCCCGCTTTTTATAATCGAAACTGTATGGTGGAAAGTGTGTTCTAATATCTATTTGATACACAAAAAATGATCACGGCTGTACTTTTTGCTGATATATTACATACATATGTTCCATTTAGTTAAACAATATAAGAATATTGTAGTATGTA
>NW_016159938.1:62205-71779 GCF_001687245.7 Rhagoletis zephyria | reverse complement strand
ACACAAAAACGTATATTTTGTATAAAAAATCATAACTCAGAAAAAAGAAGAAAAGAAAGAAAAGAAAAGAAAAGAAAAGAAAAGAAAAGAAAAGAAAAGAAAAGAAAAGAAAAGAAAAGAAAAGAAAAGAAAAGAAAAGAAAAGAAAAGAAAAGAAAACAAATCTTTTCTTTTCTTTTATTTTCTTTCTTTTAGAAAAGATTTGGGTTGATTGTAGTTCAAAGTATCTCTTTCCCGGTAAAAAAGTTTGAGAGAAAAAAAATACACTTTTTGAGAAATTAAATTTAAAAAAAAATATGCACTTTTTGTTTATTGTTAAATAAAAAATTTTAAATAATGAAAATCAATAATTATATCATTCTATCTTGAAGTGACAAGAGTTACTGACATTTGAGTAAAAACATTGTTGGAATCTATTAAATTTTGACAAAGTTATGGGCATTTTAAAAAAACATTCTCACTGTCAATTCGAATAATCGATTTTTGCCTGAAAACCAAAATCGCGTTTAATTCGGCCGAAAAATTTTTCCGAGCCAAAAGAAAAAATACGTGTCCCATTATTTGGACCAACAAACAATGTGTTTGAGTTTGGTCGAAATTAAAAATCAAGCATCATAGAGATATCTCAATTTTCGCTAAAATTACCGTATTCTACAAACTAATTGATATTTTTGTACAGTGAACATATATAGCTCTTGCCTAAAAGAGTGAGGAAATGTCCTAAGCAAGTACATAATTATGTATGTGGCTAATTTGCAAATCATGTATGTGGCGCGTTCCATATCAAAATGGACGGGGTTAACACTTCATGTGTTTGCTTTGTTTCAAATTTTTGGGGTTGATGGATAAAATAAATAATAATAAATAAATATGAAATTAGAGCTTGATTAATACATTTTTAAAAACTTTACAGCACAAAAACAAAACCACAAAATATCTCGAGAACGGGGATAGGAAAAAATTAAAAAAAAATCAAATCAAATCAAAATTCTCTATGAAGGGAAATATTTTCTAAATTTTTTTCTTGAAAGATTTTTCACATACAAATTTTTTGATAGAAAATCTTAGCTTTTGAAAATTTGCCATCTCAAAAAAATTTAAAAAATCACAATGGTAGCTCTGTGTATTGCGCAATGTTAAAGTATAGTATAACGGGGTGCACTCTACAATAATTTGAGTTATGAATTTTTGGTTACACTGATGTTGAGTAAAATGAGTACATTTCAAATTTACAAATTTTTTTAATTTTTAAGATTTAGAAAATATTTATTTTCATAGAGAATTTTGATGTGTGTATGTGTTATTTTTTTTTCTCGCCCCGTTCTCAAGATATTTTAAAAACTATTAAATCGATTTGTTTTTGTTTTGTGCTGTAAAGTTTTTAAAAATGTATTAATCAAGCTCAAATTTCATATTTATTTAATATTTATGTTTGTCCAGCAATCCTAAAAATTTGAAACAAATCAAACACATGGAGCGCCCCATGTACATATTTATGTATGTATGTCCATAATGTGTCATAATATGGGCCGGTAACAAGAATGATAGAATACAAGATTGCGCCGATCAGAGAGGATTTTTATACCCGAGCGCACTTGTGCACAAGGGTATTATAACTTTGTTCACATAACGGTTGTTTGTAACAGGCAAAACGAATCGAGATAGATATAGACTACCAAATGGCCGAAAATTTTTAAAATCGGACAATAACCACGCCCACATCCCATATAACGGTAATTTAGAAAAATACGAAATCCTCGATAAATCAGTAAATATTAAAGCTAATTTATTCAAAATTGATGGTTGCTACAATTTTTTACCAAGAAATACGCTTATGATACAATTTTGGAAAATGGGCGTGGCACCGCCCACTTATGATCACATATATGTATGTATCTCGCTAACCATTCTAGCAATTTGAACCAAACTCGGTATGGTTATTGTGCTTGCCACATAAAAGCAAAGCATTGAAAATTATTGAAATCGGACTAAATTACGACCGCTTTTCATATAACGGTATATTTCAGTAATGCTTGAAACTTCAATATTTCGAAATTTAAGGACGCTAATTTACTTAAAATGTATACACCCCGGCTTATCATGTAGCGGTAGTTTTCGGAAAGGTGGAAAAAACATATATTTAATACTTGCGCCGGGTATTTAATGTTCGGCTCCGCCCGAACTTAGACTTTCTTACTTGTTGAGAATAACTTTTGTGTGACGTCACACTGGTGCAATTGCGAGAGAGAAATGCCAAGAACGGAAGAAGAAGCAAAAATGTTGCAAGAAAAACGTAAACAAGTTGCACCAGTGTGACGTCATGCAAACAACGATTCTGTCAAATTCGTTAAGAGAGGAATCGCGGTCCGAGATCGGCGCAACCTTTGTATTCTATCAATCGTGGGCCGGTAAGAACTTACATACGGGTACATATTGACTGCATCGAAAAATGAGTCGTAATTATTGCTATTGATAATACCTCTGTACTAGTTAACAGAATTTGCCTCATAATGAAATCTCTTCATAATTTATTAAAAAAAAATTGAAACGTGACATTTCAAATCTGTTTTCGTTTGACAGCTACATAGTTCTTTAGCCATCACATACATGCACACTTCGGAAAATGTTCGAAAGAAGATCCGTTAATTGGATTGGACACAATAGTTGTCACAGATTCGTGTGCCATATTCCAGCTGCAAGCACATTTGACTGATGAATCGCTGCTGTTTCTTATATATAGTTGTGTACCAGACTACACAAATCATGTACCTTCTGTTCATTCGCTTTCTTAGTAGCTTAATATGTACTTTACCTACTTTTCCAGTCATAATTGGCTGCACTTGTAACTATTAACATTATTTTTTTTATTTTTTGTACATAATTCTAAGTCAAATTTATTCCATTCATACAAATGTTTGCTTTGCTAAATGACGCCTTTGTACTTTCGGTTAAAGAGACCTGTCTCGTTCATACGTACATATAAGCTTTAATTGTGGTCTATTTGATTTAACAGAAAGCAAATGTATTTGTATTTATTTTTATTGAAAACATCCATATTTTTTTAGAAATCATACGTGTGTATGAATGTATCTTCCAGTACGTTAATTCGCTTTTCTTTATTTTTTAGGTAAGCAGATTACAAAAGTCGGCCGCTGTGGTGTAGTGGTCTGCAGTGCGCGCTTCCACTCTGCAGGGCCCGGGTTCAAGCCCTGGTCAAAGCAACATCGCAAAAAAGTATAGGAAAAAAGGTTTTTGCTTAACCTCCCTCGGCAGGCAATGGCAAACCACCGAGTGTATTTCTCCCATGGAAAACAGCTTCTCGTTAATATACAATCGCCGTTCGGAGTCGGTCCCTACCCTTTGTGTGCCAACATCAAGGCGCACGCCACAAATCGTAGGAGTAGCTCGGCCAAACACTAACGTATGTGTAAGCGCCAGTCTATTATTATTATTATTATTACTATTATTATAATTATTAATACTATATTTCGAATGTGAGCCGAATCGGGCCATGGAAAGGCTTTTTAGCAATAACCGTTTTTCTATATCAAAAAACCCAAATAACAAATTAAGCGAAATCATAAAAATTATACAATTTTCTAAAAAATTTAAATTGAAAAGTTTGCAATATGAATGGATTGTGGTCATTTTTAAGGTCAAAGCATGTACATTATTTTTAGAGGGTGTTTTAGTCACTGTTCATACATTCTATCTACTAATATTATAAATGTGAAATTTTGTATGTTTGGAAGTTTGGGGCTCCATTATATGAAAACTACTGAACGAACTCGGCTGAAATTTTTCACACAAATAGTTTGTAACCTATGTTGAAAAGGAGCCTATCTTTTTTTAACATTTGGCATCTATGAAAACAGTTTAATTAAATCAATAATCATGCGGAAACGACGGAACGGATTTGCATGAAATTTTGCACACAGATAATGTTATTATAATGTATGTTAAATTAAAATATAGCTTTCTAGCACGTCGAAATTTTTTTATTGGTGACATGTATACTTCATGCATGAAATGCTAAAAATTAATATAAAATAGAATTTTTACTTGAAAGCCAACAGTATTAGTTAAAAATGCCCATAAATATAGTATGTAAATCAGATAAACTTATGTAATTTCGAAGTTAACGCTAGCAGCGCGCATTAACGCTAAGAAAATAACTTTTATCAATTTTCTTAGCGTTAACTTCGAAATCAGATCAGTGTTTATGATTTACTTAGTCTAATTATGGGTATTTTTAACAAATATTGTTGGTTTATGAGTAAAAATTTATTTCTAAATTAATTAAGTTTTGGCATTTCGTGCAAATTGCTAAAAAACCTAAAATATAGATTTCAGCAATAAAAAATTCGACGTGCTAGGAATAAACCAATTTAACATACCTAGGCATTCAAACAAATAACAATAACATAATTTTTGGAGGGGAGAAAAAAATTTCGCAGGACTGTGTAATTTATGATCCAGACTGGAAAATAAACTCCTTTTCTTAAGCTTTGCCACCTGTTAAAAAAGTTTAATTAAATTAATAAGTTCAATCAAATATTACAATACAGGCGTCAAACGTAAAAAGTTTGAGAGCTTAATTTCGAAGATATTTTTGGAGAGGGTTGCCGTCCTATAATACTTATCCTGCTAAAATTATAAATGTATGTTTTGAGAGTTTGGATTTACATGGAATTTTGCACACAGATTCGAAAGTAGGCTGCTTTTTTTAAGAGTTCCCACCTGTAAAAAAAAGGTAAATTAAGTTATTAAATATGATACTCCATACAATATAATGCTTCTCACGACACTTAAATAGGAGGTCTGCGTTCTTGTTTTGGACACCTGGCATTTCCCTGCAAAAATGGCAACTACTACATGCATGCGTGTAAAGATTACTCCCTAAGGAACAAGGAGTACTACAAAATTAACCACAATTCATATAAAAAATATGGTCCAATTAACATTGCGATGTCCTAGGGCAGGACCATATACTCCATCCCTGCATTACATCAGAGTAGCACAAAACTATTCCAACATATTAACAATGGCATTGTTGCTATATTTTTTCGTTTGTACACGCTTTTGTTCTTCACTTCTCAGATGCTTTTTCGAAATTAATAAAAACCAAAAACCAAAATTAAAAATTACATGTTGCCTCTGACGGCATTCGAACCCGAACATGCTGGGAGCTAACAACTAACCGCGAGCATCTCCACACGTTCAGCTACAGCCAGACATGCAAATGTGCTTTCAAATGCTCAACTTCTATCACATTTCGTTAAAATACGAGCAGTGATCGAGTAACAAACAATAAGCTGGCGCAGAGACACGAGTTGGTCCGCTACAGCATGACAGAGGAACACTTTTGTAAGTGTTCCAATATACCACAAATTTTTTTGCAGGGTTAGCATTATCCTTGACAGCTCTGCTGCAACTTTTTCCGCCTTTCCGACTGTAAATTCAATATTCGCTTTACATGTGAGCTTATATAGTCTCCGTCGAGATTATTACGGAGCTGGTAAGGTGTATGCTTCGGTTGGTATGCAGATTATAATTCCGCCATCGCACAGTGGTCGGAGGAGCTTTGTTTTATGCGAAAATTTATTTTTGTTATGCAAAATCNGGAGCTGGTAAGGTGTATGCTTCGGTTGGTATGCAGATTATAATTCCGCCATCGCACAGTGGTCGGAGGAGCTTTGTTTTATGCGAAAATTTATTTTTGTTATGAGTATGCTATAAAACTATTAGTTTGAGAGTATAAAGCTGTCAAAACAACTGTAAATTTTCTCTAGAAATAAGGAAATCTTTTTGAAAATACCACTGGTTAGGTTTATTAAAAATTAAATTAAATCTTTAAGAGTTGACAGCTGTCAAATGGACTGTTACTTTTTCTAGTTTTTTTTTAGCCAAATTAATGATTTATTGTATTCGAGGGGGCATATTTAAAATGAATTTATGATCAATTTATGAAATAATAGCAGTAATTATATTTATAAATAGGAAATAGTTGGGGCCGTGTTGTATATGTTGAGACCAAACAATTTGACACAAGGCTCCTAGTTTTTTTAGGATTTTTTTTTTTTTGTCATTTGACACGAAGATCGTAATTTTCAAACTTAAGATTTCTCATTTTTAAATAAAATTATTTAGATTTGAAAATTCAATAACTTGTTTAAATTTCGGACGCCATATTGGATTTTGCATTTTAAGTCTTCAAAAACTAGTTTTAAGGCCTCTCTGCATTGGTAAGACCAGGTGGACAAGGGCTAGGCTGCGCTCATTGTTTCTAATTGACGTCAAAGCGCCTACATAATAAAACAAGACTGGCGCGTACATTTTGCGAATCGGCCAAAATCGCTTAGATTTTTAAAAAGATGAAGAAGTTTGAAAGCTTACTTTGATAGGAATATGACGTCATAAAAGTGTTCGTCCTCAGTCCCCACCCAAATACCGTCATATCAAATATCAAATTATACATTTAAATGATTTTTTGCAAAGTTCACATAATTTCTATATGACTTTAGCACATCAAAAAATCATAACAATACCACCACCTCTGCCTCGAATGCGCTAACAACATTTGTTAGAAAAAGTTTAACAACTTCACCTTATTTTCCAATTACTCATTACAGTTGCATTGTTACGTTGTTGCAATTGCATCAGTTGCAACCAGTGTGGTAATTTCCTGCATTCAATTTTAAAAATTCTAAAATGTTGTGGCTTCACCTCATCAATTCAGCCACTTTTGGGCTTAGCATTCATGATGCTTTGTAAAGACATGCCCCACATAAGTACTTAACTATCTATGTATGTAGGTACCACAAATGCATAAATCCATACAATACATACATACATATGTGCATACAACGAAACCATCAATATGTGCTTACATATGTGTACCACAAGTGGGTCTAGGTCGGCCGACGCGCCAACAACAGCGGAACACCCACGAGCAACATCAACACATTGCCAGTATTACCAACAAATAACACTTTGGCTTGCAGCAAATTTAATGCAATTTGTTGTAGTTACGCTGCTGGCTGATTTGTTTTAGTCATGTTAACCACTTTTGATTGCCTCACTAAATATAATCGCTAGTTGTGCACGTTGTCGATGTCTCGAAATGTGTTCGAAATGCTCATCCACCGTGAAACTGTCGCCGGCTGTGTGTCACTTCTGGCGACGACGACGACGACGACAGTATGCTGCTCCGTTGAGGTTTGCAAAAGGCGTTCAAGCGACCTACCGCACCACCCAAACGGCGTCACTCCCATTCAGTTGCATACAATTGAGTTTTTAGGCTGTACGACGCCTTCGCTGCTGCACTGTGATGTGCATTCGTTAAGAGGAGTGGTCAAAATTAGTCATTGCTGTAGCTTGACAACTCAATTATACATGCCTAGATAACTTAATGAAAAGAATATTGCAGCACCGTTTTACGTTAGATCTTTTGGAAAGTCGATTTTGCGGTTTACTTATTTGTTGAAAGAGCAATCGACTGTTGTCTCAAAATTAGTAACAAATACAAATACAAATTCGAGTTAATCAGTCGACGAGTTTGGTTACATTGAAAGAATATACCTTTGACTGACTGGTTTGCCTACTCACCTGATGTTAGTTTATCGAGGAGCTGCAGGGATGGATGATCCAAAATTTTTACAAAAAATTCACCGTTATCGTGGAGACTTGCGGTTCAATAGCCTCAGAAATGTTCGTTATTAGACTAATTCTCTATCAAATTGTTCACCTGTCAATTATAGAGGTGGACTAATTTACTCAACATTTTATTATATTTTCTTAAACGTTTTGGTCTTCCCTATAATAGTGAACATCATTTACAGGGATTTTGGTAACTTTTTTCTAAATTAGAAAATGTGCGGGTGAATCCGAAAATGTACTTCTTTATTTTTTCAAAGTAATCTTGTAAGTTATTTGTTTTTGTTATTTTATGGCGTTATAACAATTTCGAATCCTACTGAAAGAAGTCTAATGAGGAAATGTGGTGATTTCCGAAATAGCTATCACTTCTACCATTTTTGTAAATTATTGTTGCTTTTCCACAATAAACATTACATTAAAAACGCCCTCAAGCTCAATAAAAATTGTTGAATGTAATTTTGTAAAGATAAAATGGCATAACTAGTATTTCTCTACAAAAAAAAATTAGCTTTTGCTGAGATAACAAAAATATATAATAATATAATACATATAGAAATGAAAAAAGTGTACATACAAACTTGTCAATTTATACCCACAGTGCAAAACATTTATGTAAGATTACATAATTACAATAAAATAGCATGCTGCTCATAAGTTGAAACGAAAATTGTGGAAAGCAATGAAGGGCAATGTTTTTTTTTTATATTAGGTACTGGTGTAAATAAGGTGTGGTCTACATAGTTTTGTGTAAACAACTAAGAGCTGGGCTAAAAAGTCATCGTTCTTATACAGCACGCAAATCTCAATTGTACGAGTTTGTAAAGAAAATTCACTTACATAATTTTAAGTGCTCAAACTAAGCAATATGATTTGGTTGAAATTGCGAACAGGAAGGGCAAGAAATGCCGCTGAATTTTTTTTCATGCACTTGCTCTTCTATTATCTTGATAAATATCTTTATACCTTGCCGAGCTCTTTTACATTAAACGTGCATTATATGAATGTATGTATATATATATGTATTTATATATTAGTTAAAATGAAAGCTTACATAAATAAGTGATATTTAAATGCTTATACGTGCAAGATGACAAACGCAAAAAAAAATAGTAAAATAATAAATTTCCCTGACTTACTACTAACACTTTTGATATAAACAAACGTCTAGATATTTATTTAAATACTCACATATGTATGCATGTACTATGTTTGTATGTACGTAAGCCCAGGAAAGTGCCTACTTTTAATAGTGTGGTGAAAGCAAAAAGATAAAGGTAGCGCAATAAAAATGAAAAATTAGGAACGGAAGAAGTTTTCTTTATTTAATATATGGGTTATTCCATAAAAAATTTAAAATTTTTTTTAGTGCGAAATATTTTTTTTACATGCCTTATCGTATAAAAGAAGACACAAATTTTTTTATTTCATCATGATATTCGAAAATATCGAAAAAAAATTCTAAAATTTTTAACTCGCAGAGAATTAATTATTAATTGATTTTTTTGTTAATAAACTATTTGTCGGAAAAAAAATCTCTTAAGTAATCAAAATGTGCGTAATTACCGCGGCGTTCCATTCGAGTGTGAGGTAGACTTAAATAAATAATTCTTTTCATACTAAAATTTTATTTATTTTTATTTTATTTTATTTTTTTTTTCATTTTTAAANAAAAATCTCTTAAGTAATCAAAATGTGCGTAATTACCGCGGCGTTCCATTAGAGTGTGAGGTAGACTTAAATAAATAATTTTTTTCATACTAAAATTTTATTTATTTTTATTTTATTTTATTTTTTTCATTTTTAACCGACTTCAAAACAGGAGAAGGTTATCAATTCGTCGGAATATTTCTTTTTTATGTAAGCTACCGCATAACTTTGGAATGCATTAACCGATATCTACCTATAGCTCTTTTTTT
>NW_016159938.1:57740-62180 GCF_001687245.7 Rhagoletis zephyria | reverse complement strand
CAAGGCAAAAATGCCTGGGGCCTTGGGACATCTAATCCAGCTGCGATATAAAGGAGCGTAAATTCGTTGTGGGATTTATGGTGCAAGACAGACTCCGTCGCCGAGTATTGTCGTTAACCCCGATATAAAAATCGTGCTTGGTTATTTCAAAGCTATGGCGGGCAACGGATTTGAAAATCTCGACAGAATTTTTTTCAGTCTGACAGTTTTTCCAGGAACATTTTTTTGCTTCTCTCAAATTATGTTTGGCATTGATAAATGGTAAATCAAAGTAAATATTTTATGAATATAATACCACTCTCGAAGTAACTAGTAAGCAAACGCAAGTCCACGGAGGTAGGTCGTTTAAGAAACTTAGGTATTTTTACTGTAGGGCGCAAGTGTTACGTGAACAATCTGCTTGCAAGTTTGTGGTAATACCTTCACACAAACATACTTACATACGAGTACATATGTTTGTTATTTCATGTGTAATTATTTATATGTATATGAGTAGTATCTATATGGATCATTCCACGCAAAATTTACAATTCAATATATTTTTTCTCATTCTGTATCGAAAAAAAGAAGACACCCTTTTTTTTTAATTTCATCATGATATGTAAATATTCGAAAATCAAGACAAAAATGTCTAGAATTTTGAACTCACAGAGAAGTTATCTGCTTTAAATTTTTTCCAGCTAATAAAGTATCTATATATTTGAAGGAGAAAATCAGTTAAGGAATCAAAAGGTGCGTAATTACCTCAGATTTTCATTAGAGTGTAAGATAGATTTAAATAAATAATTTTTAGCATTATTAAATGTATATATTTTTTTAATTTTGTTTAATAATGGTTTATTTATTAATAGTACACCGTTTCAGTTTTGTTTCGTTGTTTGCAATCTGAATAGTTGTCAAACAATATAGAGTACACTGTAAAAATTTGAGAATGGAAAAACCCCAACTGTAGAAGTTACGAGTTTCGTCATGCCTGCGTATATAAAGTTTCAGTGCGCAGGCATGCGCTCCAGTGTACTCCATAAAGTTTGACAATTATTTAGATTAAAAACGAAAACAAAAATTAAACGGTATATAATTAATAAAACAAGAGATTTTTAAGCAAAAAAATATGATATATAAATATTTAAGATTAACGTCAATTTCTTCATGATCCATTAATCGAATCTAAACCAAATTAGTATTTAACTACCTCTGAGGTAACACCTTCCTTTTATTTTTTTCATTTTTAAACGACTTCAAAACAGGAGAAGGTTATCAATTCGTCGGAATATTTCTTTTTTATGTAAGCTACCGCATAACTTTGGAATGCATTAACCGATATCTACCTATAGCTCTTTTTTTTAAGGAAGGTGTTACCTCAGAGGTAGTTAAATACTAATTTGGTTTAGATTCGATTAATGGATCATGAAGAAATTGACGTTAATCTTAAATATTTATATATCATATTTTTTTGCTTAAAAATCTCTTGTTTTATTAATTATATACCGTTTAATTTTTGTTTTCGTTTTTAATCTAAATAATTGTCAAACTTTATGGAGTACACTGGAGCGCATGCCTGCGCACTGAAACTTTATATACGCAGGCATGACGAAACTCGTAACTTCTACAGTTGGGGTTTTTCCATTCTCAAATTTTTACAGTGTACTCTATATTGTTTGACAACTATTCAGATTGCAAACAACGAAACAAAACTGAAACGGTGTACTATTAATAAATAAACCATTATTAAACAAAATTAAAAAAATATATACATTTAATAATGCTAAAAATTATTTATTTAAATCTATCTTACACTCTAATGAAAATCTGAGGTAATTACGCACCTTTTGATTCCTTAACTGATTTTCTCCTTCAAATATATAGATACTTTATTAGCTGGAAAAAATTTAAAGCAGATAACTTCTCTGTGAGTTCAAAATTCTAGACATTTTTGTCTTGATTTTCGAATATTTACATATCATGATGAAATTAAAAAAAAAGGGTGTCTTCTTTTTTTCGATACAGAATGAGAAAAAATATATTGAATTGTAAATTTTGCGTGGAATGATCCATATAGATACTACTCATATACATATAAATAATTACACATGAAATAACAAACATATGTACTCGTATGTAAGTATGTTTGTGTGAAGGTATTACCACAAACTTGCAAGCAGATTGTTCACGTAACACTTGCGCCCTACAGTAAAAATACCTAAGTTTCTTAAACGACCTACCTCCGTGGACTTGCGTTTGCTTACTAGTTACTTCGAGAGTGGTATTATATTCATAAAATATTTACTTTGATTTACCATTTATCAATGCCAAACATAATTTGAGAGAAGCAAAAAAATGTTCCTGGAAAAACTGTCAGACTGAAAAAAATTCTGTCGAGATTTTCAAATCCGTTGCCCGCCATAGCTTTGAAATAACCAAGCACGATTTTTATATCGGGGTTAACGACAATACTCGGCGACGGAGTCTGTCTTGCACCATAAATCCCACAACGAATTTACGCTCCTTTATATCGCAGCTGGATTAGATGTCCCAAGGCCCCAGGCATTTTTGCCTTGCCCCATCCACCGTTTTTCTTGAATGGAGGTGATGTCAGCTTTTGTCCTTACAAGGACATCAACAGCCGGGCAGAGGCACCTTCTCAATTACGGGTCCGGACATTTCAGGTGCGTACTCTCAAATCGTGGTCCTTTAAATGTTTGCCATGGTCGTCATCAAAAGGAGGGGGTCTCATCTGAGGCCGAGACCGAATAAGTCGGAGTGGCCCCATCGAAGCTCCCTCTCTTTCTACCGTACCCCAAGGCTCCACTCCGATTGGTTACTGCACCTCGCATATTGGTTGCTCACATTGCCCAGAGCGCGGGAACGAGGACACCAGAGTCGGGATTAAGTATAGCCCTGCAACTATGACTGCATACCCAGCTGATCGACTATACCCTATAGCACGCCATTTCGATTTCTACCGCGTTATTTGCGAATACTTACATGTAAGTACTCTTCTCTGAACTTTATCTTAAAGTCAAAGTTAAATGATCTAAGTAAATTAAAAATAAGAAATCAAATAACCCTTCTGTTCTCTACATATGGATGGAAGGTGAAATCCCGGCTTAAAAGTAAAATCTATTTGAAAAGCAATTTTTTTCTAGCCTTTGACTGTAATTTCTGCTTGGCATTCTTAATAAGAACTAATCTGCGGTATTTTCCATTTCAATTACAGCATTGCTCACCGCTTGTAGATTATAAAAGGCAATTTCAAGCCGATGATACTTGTGCATACATACATACATACATATCTATATAGTATGTAACTATGTATGGGCGCATGTGCTAACTCACTGCTAAGAAAATCTATCTATGCAAAGAAGTACTGACGTGAATAAGTATTAACATAAATGTATATGTATGTATATATATACTTATGTATATAGTATATGTATATACATATTATGTATGTACATATATGTACAGATACATATGTATGTTATTTAAGTGTCCAGCCGGGGCGCATGCGCTGTGCAGCGGTCATTGTCTGCTGTGCTCATAGAATGCAATTACAATGGTAATAGCAAATAAACAACAACAGCATACGCTAAGGCAATTTCTTAAAACCATTATCGCATCACGCTGACTGTTTTTCCTGTGAACTTCAAAGATTTGCGCAGGTATCATTAACTACTGCGCTTAAGCTAAAACAATCACGATGAGGTTGAAACTTGCTGCCAATCTATGTACATATGTATATTCACAAATGTGGTATGCATATATTCGTATGTACATATGTAGTATGGCTTTTCCTCTTTGAAGCGCAATTGCAGTTGGATTTTCGCATTTATGTAAGTTCATTTCAACGCCTAGGAAAACCAGTTTCGTTTTTCTTCAGCATTGAAACGTGCTACAATGTGCCATGTGATCAGACACTCAGTCAAGCAACCGGTGTGCGACGCGCCAAATGCCAAAGTATAATTTACGCTGGCGCTTCAACGTCGCTGATTTTGTCGATGTCGCGTGAGAACCTTATGATATTCATACGGTTGAGGTGTAGACTTACATACTTATATGACTGTGCATTAGAGTGGTCGAAAAAACAGTATAGTCGAAATTTTAATGCCGCCACCCACTAGGATTGTTCTCTACCGAAAAAGATATACCCTTATTTTTTTTTTTTTTTAATCAAAAAATATTAAGGATTTGCTCAAAGCGCTCAAAGTTGTTCATGTATTTTATATGGGGGAAAAAAAAAAATTTTCGTAAAAATGATATAAAAATATTTAAAATCAATATTTCATCTGGTTCTCATCAGGAGACTTCCTATATTAAGATTCATTTGTTTATTTAACCATTATTTGATACTAAAGATTTTTTATTGGTTCCCATTGCATTTTTTGAGAATTTTCGCAGACCTATGAAACTACTATGAAAAAATGGTTAAATAAATAATTT
>NW_016159938.1:50564-57691 GCF_001687245.7 Rhagoletis zephyria | reverse complement strand
TTGCTATTGATCGGTAGTTTACGTACGCTTGCTGAAACTGGTTTATGCTTACTCACAATTGACCCGAACGATGAAAGTAGGGGATGGAAAGTATTTGCGCGGCGATCGGATGTCTTGTTGGGCCGTTTAAATGGAATTGCGCAGGAGTCTAGTACATATGTATATTCACAAATGTGGTATGCATATATTCGTATGTACATATGTAGTATGGCTTTTCCTCTTTGAAGCGCAATTGCAGTTGGATTTTCGCATTTATGTAAGTTCATTTCAACGCCTAGGAAAACCAGTTTCGTTTTTCTTCAGCATTGAAACGTGCTACAATGTGCCATGTGATCAGACACTCAGTCAAGCAACCGGTGTGCGACGCGCCAAATGCCAAAGTATAATTTACGCTGGCGCTTCAACGTCGCTGATTTTGTCGATGTCGCGTGAGAACCTTATGATATTCATACGGTTGAGGTGTAGACTTACATACTTATATGACTGTGCATTAGAGTGGTCGAAAAAACAGTATAGTCGAAATTTTAATGCCGCCACCCACTAGGATTGTTCTCTACCGAAAAAGATATACCCTTATTTTTTTTTTTTTTTTTAATCAAAAAATATTAAGGATTTGCTCAAAGCGCTCAAAGTTGTTCATGTATTTTATATGGGGGAAAAAAAAAAACTTTCGTAAAAATGATATAAAAATATTTAAAATCAATATTTCATCTGGTTCTCATCAGGAGACTTCCTATATTAAGATTCATTTGTTTATTTAACCATTATTTGATACTAAAGATTTTTTATTGGTTCCCATTGCATTTTTTGAGAATTTTCGCAGACCTATGAAACTACTATGAAAAAATGGTTAAATAAATAATTTTGTATTATTATTGGGAATCTCCTGAAGAGAAGCAGAGTTTCTCGATCGAAAAATATTGACTTTTAAGAATTCTATACCATTTCTACGAAAAGTTGTTATTGTAAAATACATGGAAAATTTGACCGCAATCTATCCTCTGGGGAGTTGTAAATACAATAATTGAAAGAATCGTACACACATTTACTATTACTATCTAGTCAAGGCGATTTCATATAAGGTGGTGTTACTAGAACAAATGGCATGATTTAGGTATGTTGATTTAGGTACTACGAAAAGTTGTTATTGTAAAATACATGGAAAATTTGACCGCAATCTATCCTCTGGGGAGTTGTAAATACAATAATTGAGAGAATCGTACACACATTTACTATTACTATCTAGTCAAGGCGATTTCATATAAGGTGGTGTTACTAGAACAAATGGCATGATTTAGGTATGTCGGAAAAACATCGACGCGTCGAAAATATCGATGTTTTTCTTCGATGCATCGATGTTTTTTTGGAAAACTGACAACTCTAGTACATTGAACGCGTCATTCCGGTTTTCTATTGGACAAAAAGAGAGGTGAGATTGACCAAAAAACTGAAATGGCTCCAAAAAGTTTCGTAGAGACAATATCCGCTCTGTTACAGTAATTTATTTCAAATTTTGAAAAATTTTGCTAATAACATATTTTGTTGTTTGCCCTTCGATGCATCGAAAAATATCGATACATCGATTCAAGGAAAAACATCGATGTATTTTTGCCACCGACATCCCCTAGCTTGATTTCCTCTGGTACACAAATGTCAAAATTTCGCTTAAAGAGTGAGTGAGAAGTAAGTGTGTTTGAATTGACTTTCACCTTTTTTCCTTGCGAAAAGAATGGCTTAGATTTGGAATTTGTGTACCAAAATCAAAAACAAAATATTCACACGTTACTTTCTTTTTTTGTTTATTTTTTTACTACCGCTAAAGAGATAACTAAATATCGACCAGTTACTAAATTTGGTCAAAGATGAAATCTGTTCTAAATCCTTCTTCAGGGCCGGATAGGATTATTCCCGCACAAATTCAAAATACGAAACTTTTGTAGGTTTATGGCTGCATAAAAAGCTGTTACGGTTGTTTTCACATACGAATCTGAAGAGCTTTAGTGCCATTTCACACGTTCCTGTTAATCGGCAGCCTGATTGCCGACTTAAAGTGTATGTAATTTATGTGGGCTTTCAAAAAATCGGTCATCCGATTTCAAACATTTCATGCCGGCAAACCTGCTGGCGGTTAACCGGAAACCGGAGCGTGGCAAACGGAACTTAGGTTCCCTCTCCTCCTTTGTCTTATATACTTATTTAGTTAGTAACTACATTTATCCAAGAATGATAGAATAAATTCTATCATTCTTGACATTTATCTACCCATTTATTATTGCTTAGTTATCCTCATGCCTATCAAAAGAGCAAGTCTTTTGGGATCTTCTTAGCCTAGTCTAAATGATCGAAAAGTTGTTCAGCTTTGCACTTAGCGGAGTTTATAAAGCAATAGCTTAAGGACAGAGTGGTGACGGCAAACTTAATTGAAAGCTACGGCTTAGTGCACGCTACAGGGGAAACTCCAAGGTGATGTGCTCGCTCGAATTTGTATGTGGGGGGTGCAGAAGCAAGTTCCCCAGACTCGAAATCTGTTTCATTTTGATTTTTTAAGTTATAAGTTCCGTTAAGTTAAGTTAAGTTGCCATAATCAGGCTTTTAGTTACTCAATAAACGCCGACTATCCACAGACATGTGCGAAAACTTTGAAATCTGAATTTAGAGACGTAAAATGCTTAGTTTAATGCTTTATATACATACATACATACTTATATACCTACATGTATATCTATGAACATCCGTATGCAAAGGTACAAACGTCTGTATTTACATACTTTTATCTTTTATAACTTTTGCACGGCTGCATGGATTTGCATGTCACTGCAATCTGAGATGTGTCGTCTCAGCGAATAAACATGAGTACCTATTTGCTTTAAGTATGTACATTTAATACAAATGCACGTTTAATTATAAGTACACATGGCTGTAGTTACAGTAACCCGGTTACAGTAACTACTACCAGTTTCCGTTTCAGCCCAACTACATAGTTCACGTTCTACCCTTTTTCAATGTTAGTACGCCAATTGTCTGGCTATATATCAGCACCTACTAGTAGAAATACTAGTAGCATCGTACCAGTTGATGAGATAGTCTGCCAATTCATCCCCCGTGCTCGCGGCGCAATGGCCGACAGACATAGCTCTGGCGCGCTATTCCAGAGATCCGAGTTCAAATCTCCGACACGGGATTTGATTTATTTTTGATGTATTTTTTATTGTAATTTTTTAATTTAATTTTTTTTAAGAAACATTTTTTTTTTCAAAAAAGTTTAAGGCAAAACCATTTATTTACAAATGTTTTTTTCTCGGATGCAAATAGATTTTCAAACTTGTAATTTTTGATTTAAATTTAAATACATAATTATATAAATTACATTGATTTAATTTTAAAAATCTCAACCATCTCCAAGCGGACTCGAACCTGCGATCTTAGAGCCAGAACCGGTAGTCTTAACTAGAGATGCCAGATTGAAATAAAAAGAATCGATCTCCCAAGATCGATTCATATAAACGCCTTTTACTTAATTTTCTTAAAGAAACCAAGTACGGCCTTCTGACCAACACTGTAATTGTAAGTATATTTCAATATCTATTTTAAGAAATGTATTATACATAAATACACTAGCCCAGTAAAGTTTACGTATACAGATTTTTTCGGAATAAATATTTTTTTGCAATATTTCAAGCATAAAACTGTCTTTTAACATAGTTGAAAGTGGACTGGTCTCCATTCGCCGTGTAAACAGACAAAAAGTAGTATCGGAAAGTTGGATTTTCCGGAAATAAAAACTGCTTTCGAAATTCACTTTACATGCAAAGTGTAAAGCAGCTGTTAGACGTGGCAAGTGCAAGTCCTTTTCAAAAGTCTTGCAAACTCAAGAATTTCCAAAAGAGATTGCAAGAGCTGTTACACGTTGCATGTAAAGGGACTTTCGAAAGCAGTTTTTATTTCTGCAAATCAAATTTTTACTTTTGTCTTGTTTACACGGAGAATGCAGACAAACCCACTTTCTACTATGTTAACAGACATTTTTATGCTTATAACAAAATTAGTGACCTGAAAAACAGTCACAAAATATATAATGCATTAATACTTAAATACTTAAATACTCCATATCAGTAGAATAAATTAATTACACATATGAGGCAATTGACGTCAAATACAGTCGTCCACATAGCCCATATTCGACAATGCTCACGCCAACATAAAGCAAAAAGATGGGAAACTCTCAACTTTTCGCGTGCGTTGCACAGTGGTTCGGATAGCAGATCTAGCTGGACGAAAGTCAAAATTTTTTTGTTTTTAAAATACTTAATGGTACTTGGAATACATTCCTGACAATACATTCAAATAGAAATTGCATTTATTAAAGCATTAACATATGAAAACAAATAAAAAAAGGTAAGTCAACGCCGCCTATTTGAGAACTCTATTTTAAAAGCCGAAATTTAACTTAAAAGATTGCTAATTGCACTCACAGATATTTGCATAATTGCAAATTGACTTTGTAAACAAAAAATTACACTTATTCCGCTATAGATTCAGAGGTCATAACGCAATTTATGTCCACATTGGTATAAGCAAATTTATTCTGAAAAATTATCATTTTGATTAATTAAAAAGATAAATTAAAGAGTAGGAAAAGTAAAGGCCGCCGAAGGCCGTTATGAAACCACTTGCATATTATTCTTTACACCTTCGCAAATGCAGAGGCTAAGTTCGATAACCAAGTTAACCAATTGGCTTAGATATTTACATTTTAGTGACAGTATGTCAAATCTCAAAATTCAAAAGTAATTATTAACAGCAATGTATCTGAATATAAATATAAGATCAGTGGCGGATCCACCGGGAAGAGGGGGGGATGGGGTTGTGTGTTAAAACAGAAAAATACTTGAAGTTATAATAACTTTGGTTATGTAAGAGTTAAAAAAAAATAGTAACTCGCGAATTTTCTGCTTTCTGAAATTAAAAAAATATACAACAGGCATGCAAATCTTTAAGCGCTGTTAAAAATTTTTTTCTGAAATTTATTTGTGTTTCTTGCTGTGATCTTAAATTTTAGTCATGGTAAATAAAATCTTAAGAAGTGAGTTGTTTGACATTTGGAGAAGTGTTGCTGAAACTTCTAAAAGACAACAAGGTGTCCGTGATTATGTGATTAGTAAATTGAAAGAAATATCTGATGAAAATGCTCGTTCCGAAGTAAATAAAGTAAATTAAGTAAATGACTTTAGATTCGTAATCAGCAACCCAGAAAACCCCCAGATACCCGGTTACATAGAAATCTACCGATTTNGAAATCTACAGATTTTTTTTAATTTTCGTCCGCCATATTGGATCCGCCATTTTGAATTTTTGAAGAAGTGGTGTAAAGATCCTTCAACGAGTATTTGTTTAAATAGTTTCGTCCAGCTAGATTTGCGATCCGATATGTGCGTTGCTCGTCAACTGTTGCAAATAAATAAAATTATGTGAAATATTTTTCCTTTTTAATCGTTTTCAATGCAATTATTGATATGAAATATTAATTTATCTGTCGTTAGTATGTTAATTTAGTGGCGCAAGCATTCGCTGCCAAGCGTTCATTGTAGCAGGCACACTTTTAACGTGCGTTCTGTCAAACCAACGCCAACGCCAAAGCTAACGCGAAAGTTCTATGTGGACCGGCCTTAACTGCTCCTACAATCACTTTTGGAAATTCTTGAGTTTGACAGCCTTTTAAAGGCACTTGCACTTACCACTTAAAAAATTCAAAAGCAGATGTCGCTGATCGCAGAAGTTGTTCAAAATTGTCAAACTGGTGTGTCATCGTCTTTAGCTCATACTAGTTAATGAACTGGTATTTTTACTGACTGGTTGTGTTTTTCATTGCATGGAAGTACAACTAACTATACCCTGCAGGGAAACCGCGGACTAGTCAATCAAATTTCTGGTTCCGTACTAGGTCTTTATCGCCAAAAAGGAACTAGTCCGATAAGAACTTGATCCCCACCAGTCCAAATTCGGCGAAATGTGGTACTTTTAAAAAACTAATTTTTTTCAGTTTTTTTCACTAGAAATCTATATCTAAAGTGACGAATTTAGAAATGGTTCGGAACTATAGAAAAAGGGATGCAGAACGAACTAGATCTTATTTGTCGAATTTAGAACTAGTTTGGAACTATCGAATAAGGGATGCAGCGGGGGGCTGTTTACTTTACACAGATATGTGTTCGGCGGCTTTTTCGTTTAAATACGCTTCTATTCTGTGCTTCGCAGATGCTTTTTCATAGCTTGGTAATACAAAACTAAAATTTGTGTTAACATTTCAACATCTTGTGACCGTCTGGAATCTAAGAAATAACAGCGAGCACCTCTGCAACCTCAGCTACTGCTAAAGGTATGTAAACGTACATTTCTTACAATCATTCAAACAAATTTAATTTCAAATTGAAAACACATTCCTTCCAAAATAACTTAAAATCACACACACGGAAAAACCAAAAAGATTGAAAAATCATGATACTTTTTTCTTTCGTCTGCCGATTTTAGAACTGGTTCGGAACTATAGATTTTAGGACTAGTTCGGAACTATCGAAAAAGGGATGCAGCGGGGGGCAATGGGCGCACCAGTTCAGAACTAGAGATTTTCCCCACAGGGTAACTATATACATACATATATATACGTATACGAATACATCTAAATTAGCTGAAATAGCGTCAATTTATGCGTCTGCCTGTGCCTCCACCAATGGTTTAGTTCAAGTAGCATTTTGTTAAAAAAGAAATACAACGTAGATATTGTATGTAGCACTAAATTGATGTTATCATACAAACATATGTATGCACAAATGTACATATATAGGTATTGTACATAAATATGTAAAACTGCACGGGTACTTATTTATGTAGGTAACCTCTTTATTGGTTCCTATGTATTTCAATTCACGTTAATGTCTAAGAGGGACCCGCATACCTAGAAACAATTATTAGGTTATAGACAAAATTATCAAAAGTTAGATAAGTTTTAAATAAGGTCAATAACAAAAGTTTTAAACTACAAATACTTAACTCAGTACTGTAAGTAAATAAATAAAGGCTCACATGTGCAGGTAGTTTTTCATGTACCGTTTATGCATTAAGAGTGCTGC
>NW_016159938.1:45548-50539 GCF_001687245.7 Rhagoletis zephyria | reverse complement strand
TTTTCAGTTATTTAATACTAACTTATACAAATTTGCCTGCCAAACACAGCTTTTTCTATTTGGAAAAGTAATTGAAAATAATCATATAATTAGAAATCATTATATAATTAAAAACAATCAAATAAATAAAAATTATCAAACAAAAAAATATTTGATTAAATTTGATTATTTGGTTATTTTTTAATGGCCATTATTCATGATTATTTTTGATATTTTTTTATTTTAATTAATTATTAATTGCTGGGTCATATAAGAAAATTAAAGTAATCATTAAAATTAAAAAATGCAAAAAAAATTATGATTACTTATCGTAATGGAAATTTAACAGCCATTTTGTGATTTTTGCTTAAAAATTACTTGTTTAATAAAAAGTTCCAGAACACCAAACGGGGTGGGTCGTATGCGCTAATGGTCTGGAAACATCTTAATCAATTTTTTTTTCTCATCTTTCATGATTTCTGGCCACCAAGCGGCGTAATACAAGTGAGAGTGTCGTAGCATAAATCAAAGGAGCGCTTCACCCAAACATATCTAAATATTTACATACCTTAATGCACCGTGTTTAAATATGCATACATGTATGTACATATGTATGAATACATATGAGTGTGCTTCATTGTATTTCATTTCTTTGTATATGCATACATACCCTGTGGGGAAGATCTCTAGTTCTGAACCGGCTGGCTTCTAGTATATTTAAACCCACGCAAAATTTTTGTTTTGTATTACCAAAGTGTGAAAAAGTATCTGCGAAGTGCAGAATGAAAGCACATTTGAACGAAAATCCCGCCAAGCAAATATCTTTTTAGAGTAAAAAAGCCCCCCGCTGCATTCCTTTTTCGATAGTTGCGAACCAGTTCGAAGTTCGTCACCTCAGATATAGATTTATTATGAACGGTTGTTTATTCTTTGGGACTTATCACATTTTCTGTGATAATTTTAGGAAGTCGACAAAACGGTCCTCAGCCAGAGATATGTAGTTTTAAAAGGAAAAATTAAAAGTTTTTTAAAAGTATCACATTTCGCTGCTTTTAAACAGGTGAGGATCTAGTTACTATCTGACTGGTTTGTTTTTGGCGATAAAGATCTAGTGCGGAACTATAAATTTGGTTCACCAGTTCGGGGTTTACCTACAGGGTACATTCAAATGTGCATATATCCACATTTGTATGTCAGCAATCGTTGTGCCGGTAACAATAAAAACAATTCACATAAGCCCAGCTCATTTTCATTCGGCGCAGCGGAAGTACTTAATTTGAAAGTGTTTAGATTTTTATACGAAGTGCTGCTGAAATTCAATTTGTGAATGAATGAATGAATGAATTAATGGTTGAGTGTGGCATGCCGGTCATGTTGTTGCCCCACGCGACTACTGGCTTTAAGCGCCTCTCTGTTATTTCATATTAATATGTACTTCTACAGACAGAAATATGCGCAGTTAGACGCATTTAGTAACGCAATTACTATGCAAGTCACATATTGAAATAATCACAATACGGCGTCGTACTCATGATATGTACATATGTATACATATACAGGTATATACATATGTATGTGCTTGCAACAATTGCATTTTTTATTATTTTCAATTATAAATCCTTTGTTTGCGTTCTCATATTTGTATGTATTTATGAATATGTAAGTACATGTATTTTGAGTATGTATTTGAATTTTTATCATTTACACAAATCAATTACAACCATGATAAAATCTAATCAAACTTAAAAAGTGGGTAACCTTCATGGTGGGTGCCTTCAACGTATTAAAAATACAGTTATTTTGTTTCTGCATAAGAAATGAGTATTGAAGGTGTTGATGTCTTGTATGATGTGGTTGGTTGGTAGAAGCCTTGCCTTTGCACTTGCCCAGGACCCAATTAGAGAGCTGATTTTATAATTCGTCTGTTTGGTTTGCCGATGACTCTATTTATGTTAGTAATGGAGCATTTGGAGATCTCTGAAGATTCTGAATGGAGAATCTCCCTAGTGTGTCATGCCTTAGGCATGCATGGGCCCATTTTGGCTGCATGTTCGCCAATGGGCCAACTGCCAATGACCCGTTAGCGTGGCAGTTAACGTGATTATATCTCTTCTCTACCTCATTACAAGTCACTTGCAAATAGGGATGCAAACGATGCATCGATATTTTTGAAACATCGATAATATCGGTTCAAAATTCGATGTTTGCCATCGATGTTTACAATTTCCTAAAATCGCTAAATTGACGATACATCGATGCCAGTTTCAGCGATGTTTTAACATCGACTTTAGTGTGATTCAAACTTGAATTCAACTTACCCATTATGCTCCTAAAATTTTTTGACTGACCATGAATTTTATTACTTATTCTTTTGGGGAGAATTCAGAAATTCCGTGTATACTCTTATCTTTCGATATTAAAAATGCGTACATAATCATAAAAAAAGGACCGGGTTCCCGTTGAAATTTCAACGAATTTGGGGCTTGGAACTTTAGGCTCAGCGAACTTACGACGGCATGCATTTTTATTATATTTATAGGAAGGGCAAAGGAATAGTAAATAAATACAGGGAAATACATCCATATGTCAGTATTTTTCTAATTGAATTACAGAGAGTATGAATTGAAAAGTATTAAATTTTCCTTTCAATGTGACTACAACCTAACAAATTTGGAAACATCGGAAACCATCGATATATCGATGTTTTTCTGGCGATGTATTTTAGCCTCGATTTTCATTTGTCCGATGCATCGAAACATCGATTCATCGATGTTACTCCCCAAAATTTGCATCCCTACTTGCAATCTCTGACTATTTTAGATTTTGTTACCGGTGAGGCAAGTACCAGAGGCCCCGCTTGGCTATCTGAGAAAATATATGCTTTTCGCACTCATTCTCAGTTTCTCTCTAATGCTTTGCACTTCCGATTGGATTATGCCAGCAAAGTTCGGTAGTCGGAACGAGAGATAGACATTCAACATCTCAGAGAACACCGCCGCAACCGCACAGCACTATATTTTATACTCGTCAGTAAAAACTTCAGTGATATATGTGTGTGTACATATAAATTTATATTAATATCGGTTTCAACAGCCTCATCAAATATTTATCGATACCATTATCGGTATTTATCGACTTTATTGGCGCTTGTTTCGTTATCGATACATTTATCAATAGTTCAGGGTGGCCCAAGTTAAATTACCATATTCAAAGATGGAACAAATGACGTCGAATAACAAACAGTTCATTTATAAAATTTGTGAAGTAAACATAAAGTTTTGACGAGTTTATTTATTTATATACAGTGCTCGGGAAAATGCAAGAAAGTTTTGTCGAAATTTTCAATATTTCGCGCGCCTTTTTTCATATAAAAAATATTTTTCATGCGTTAATGGGCTACAAAACTGCATACTCAAAATGTGTAAGATATCGAATTGAAAAATTTTAAATTTCGATGAAAATTTCTTGGTATTTCTTACATTTTCCCCGAGTTCTATATGAAATTAAAAAATTTATTCTTTTAGTTGTTGCTTCTGAGTGAACTATATTTTTATAAAAAAAAAATAAAATAAAATTTAGTGTGGAAAATATAAATAAATAAAATCGTCAGAACGTCAAGGTATGCATATTTTTGAAGCTGACTGTATACAATTAGAATTTGTGTAAAAAAAACAATGGAACGCTACCATTCTCAATAACGCGGAATGATGGTGCATATTTCTTACGGTATAATTCTTCTGTGATTTTGGCACAGCGTTAATTTCTTCTGTTTCCCAAGATGTGATGGAAGTCACAACAACATCAACCAGACGACGTGTGGTATGATTGGACCTGTAGTGCATTTGAATAATGAATAAAAATGTTATCTGAATGAAAATGTTATCTTAGGAAATTCAAACCGACGATCAGCTATTACCATCCTAAATCTAAATAACGAAGTGCCTAGCTTTTTTTTCCAAACCGAAATGTATAACGTGGGCTATTTCCGTCTTTGTAGAAACGTGAAAAAAATATTTCGTTTCTGTGGCACTGAGAATCTTCTTTTCATTCAGGAGGAGCGATCGCATCCATTCAAAATCACCACAAGATTAGGTGTTTACTCTGCAGGTGTTATCGGTCCAGTGTTTTTTTAGTACAGCGTGGACCAAAAAAATATTGTACATGGGGTCGTACAATGCCATGATTACTAACCCCTTCCTTTTGTCATAATTGTATGAATTGAGACTTCAGCAACTGCACACTCAGCTGACGACCCAATGCGCATCCTGAGGCCGAAATGGGACTTAAAATACCAAGACTAAAAAATACCAGAACTGCAAAGATGAATGTGCCTTTAATGTATACTTTCTATAGTAAACATTCATTTTAACTTTTCGGAAGAGAGTTTGTTTAAAATATTTTCGTCGTTGCAAGTATGCAACAATTTATGAAAGGTCATCAATTGTTATGCCACACCCAACACATTTCCATTGAAGAGATCAGTTTTATACAGTGCATCGATGTTTTTCTTTGAAAGCGCACAGCTCTGTTACACTGTATTTTCTTTCCCGCAAAAGCTGTTTCGGGGCTCTTCAGGATGTTGTGGAAATGATTCTTGGATTTGCAGTTGGAATTGCATTTGCAAACTTTTGCTTGCATGCCATGGCAACCGTGCATTTTATTGTTGGGAATTAACAATTTATTTAGACTTAATAAACTAATTAAAACAAATTTGGTAGAAATCGATAAAGCGGTTACCGAGATAACTAACAGCCTATAACAGTCTTATTTATTGTTAAGAGATTGTTGTTAGTATTAACTTGGAGTAAATAAGCGTCCTCAGTTATTGAAATATCAGAGTTTTCGTATTTCTATTTCTTTTCTTAAAATGTGCCGAGCTTGTATTAGAGTAGAAGGCCGCCAAGTTGAGCATATTTTATCAATAAATGAATAAATTTTTCTTCAAACAACTCATGTATACTTTATTTCTCGTGAACCCATCCTTCACTAAAAATATTGATAGATATAGCGCT
>NW_016159938.1:37932-44069 GCF_001687245.7 Rhagoletis zephyria | reverse complement strand
TTGCTCATTCAATAGAGATTTCAGAAAGGTGCCACTCTTACTGTTTCGAATAGAAAACAAAAAGTTATAGCCGCTTTTGTGGGCAAAGGACTGAGACACGCTAGAATGTATTTAATAGATTTAAATTTAAGTTGCTCTTGTTACCGACCAATGACATGTTAAATAGTACAAAGGTACATTATTACCTGCTCCTGACATTATTTTATGTTACTTACCGGAATTCGGACCAGGGTCTATAACAAGCGCTATATCTATCAATATTTTTAGTGAAGGATGGGTTCACGAGAAATAAAGTATACATGAGTTGTTTGAAGAAAAATTTATTCATTTATTGATAAAATATGCTCAACTTGGCGGCCTTCTACTCTAATACAAGCTCGGCACATTTTAAGAAAAGAAATAGAAATACGAAAACTCTGATATTTCAATAACTGAGGACGCTTATTTACTCCAAGTTAATACTAACAACAATCTCTTAACAATAAATAAGACTGTTATAGGCTGTTAGTTATCTCGGTAACCGCTTTATCGATTTCTACCAAATTTGTTTTAATTAGTTTATTAAGTCTAAATAAATTGTTAATTCCCAACAATAAAATGCACGGTTGCCATGGCATGCAAGCAAAAGTTTGCAAATGCAATTCCAACTGCAAATCCAAGAATCATTTCCACAACATCCTGAAGAGCCCCGAAACAGCTTTTGCGGGAAAGAAAATACAGTGTAACAGAGCTGTGCGCTTTCAAAGAAAAACATCGATGCACTGTATAAAACTGATCTCTTCAATGGAAATGTGTTGGGTGTGGCATAACAATTGATGACCTTTCATAAATTGTTGCATACTTGCAACGACGAAAATATTTTAAACAAACTCTCTTCCGAAAAGTTAAAATGAATGTTTACTATAGAAAGTATACATTAAAGGCACATTCATCTTTGCAGTTCTGGTATTTTTTAGTCTTGGTATTTTAAGTCCCATTTCGGCCTCAGGATGCGCATTGGGTCGTCAGCTGAGTGTGCAGTTGCTGAAGTCTCAATTCATACAATTATGACAAAAGGAAGGGGTTAGTAATCATGGCATTGTACGACCCCATGTACAATATTTTTTTGGTCCACGCTGTACTAAAAAAACAACTGGACCGATAACACCTGCAGAGTAAACTACCTCAATCTTGTGGTGATTTTGAATGGATTAACTTGCAATCAGAGAATTACCTAGATATGCTTCCCGTTATTGAGAATGGTAGCGCTCCATTGTCTTTTTTTACACAAATTCTAATGTAAAGTATGCTCAAATACACCTGTCGTTCTGACGATTTTATTTATTTACATTTTTCCACACTAAACTTTTATTTTATTTTTTTTTTATAAAAATATAGTTCACTCAGAAGCAACAACTACAAGAATAAATTTTTTAATTTCATATAGAACTCGGAGGATATGTAAGAAATACCAAGAAATTTTCATCGAATTTAAATTTTTCATTCGATATCTTAACATTTTGAGTATGCAGTTTTGTAGCCCATTAACGCATGAAAATATTTTTTATATGAAAAAAGGCGAACCCAGTAGAGAAACATTGAAATATTGAAAATTTCGACAAAACTTTCTTGCATTTTCCCGAGCACTGTATATAAATAAATAAACTCGTCAAAACTTTATGTTACTTCATTTAAAAATTGTATTCGAGTCATTTCCATCTTTGAATGATGGTAATTTAATCTTGGGCCACCCTGAACAATTGATAAATGTATCGATAACGAAACAAGCGCCAATAAAGTCGATAAATACCGATAATGGTATCGATAAATATTTGATGAGGCTGTTGAAACCGATATTAATATAAATTTATATGTACACACACATATATCACTGAAGTTTTTACTGACGAGTATAAAATATAGTGCTGTGCGGTTGCGGCGGTGTTTTTTTGTGTAATGTAAAGTTATAGCTCAGTACATTTTTTTTCACCAGAGATAGTCAAAGTTGAGGAAGAAAATATCAAAAAGTTAAAAATCCTAAAATAGTCCTAATTTTATGATGGTTGCTTAATATATTTTAACTACATTGCGTTTGAGTATGGAGAAGCAACTATCTGGAAGTATTTTACATAAAAAATTTACTAAGTATAGGCTGTTTTGTAGATTCAGTTAAAGAAAATACATGAAAAGGCACGATTTTTTTTTAATAAAAAGAAATGTTAATATTTCAAAAACGGTGACACTTTTATCTGAAAATTTTTTATTTATCAGAAAGTTTGCCCCCTCACCTACCTTCCCCTAAAATTTGGCACGTTACTTCTGGGACACCCTGTATGTGCTTCTACTATGCATACATATATCGACATACATACATTCATATGTATGTATATCTGCACAAATATTGATGCAATTACTTGAAGATTTTACGAACATGTTTTGCATGCATGAGAGCTTATAAGTACCACAGTATTTAGTTCTCAATTAGCATTTTCGTATTGTAGCACAAGACTTCCATGACCCACTGACATGTGCACTGGTCAAATCGATAAGTACTCAATTTTGCAGGGGCGGACAGAAGTCGCAAAAAACATGCATACTTACATACCTACATACTAGGAATATTAATCCCGGAACCCCGGGATCCCGGCCTTTTTAGGTCCCGAAAATCCCAGGATTCTTGGCAAACAATCGCGGAATTTTGGAGTTTTGTAATTTGCACTGGTGGCAATCATAGAAAATCCTTTTCTTGACCAGTGTTGGCTATATTTCTTTTGTATTTAATAACTAATATTTTTTTATAAATGTCTAGCCCATTATACATATAAAACCGCGCGAGAGCCAATTTTACACACAAAAAATCAATGGTGCTATGTATTCACCAAATTGCCTAGCTCTCTGGGAAAAGAGTATATGAGCTCAAGCAACGATTGCTGACAACAGTCGTTGCTTGAGCTGATCTGCTCTTTTGCCAACATGCCAGGCCACTTGCTCACTAATAATTTCATAATACCACTAATATATTCACGAAACCATGGGGNTGCTTGAGCTGATCTGCTCTTTTGCCAACATGCCAGGCCACTTGCTCACTTTGGTGAATACCACTAATATATTCACGAAACCATGGGTCAAATATAGTAAAATTGCGTTTTTAGTTTTTCACTTTGACGTCAGTAATTCAAAAATGATTAAAAAAATTCAGTGAAATGTGCTTAGAGAAAAAGTATCGTAAGAGAAAATTCTGTAGAATTTAGACAGATTCAATTTATTGGTGAATAAGGACGAGTAAGTATGGAAAATTTTCTTTTCAAATTTTATCCTTGAATATCCTGAAATTTCGCAATATTTATTTTTTTTTTTAATTGTATATTAAGGACGTATATAAACTCAAACACATCCTCGAATTTCGTCCTTCTAACTTTATCCATATTTTTATTCTACATTGCACTGAATTTTTTAAATAATTTTTGGAATTAATCATATCTTTGAAACTACAAAGTCTTTTAAAATAAATCCTGACGTCAGAGAGAAAATTTAAAAACGCAGTACATTGATTTTTGTGTGTAAAATGACTATAACGCGGTGTTATATGTATGATTAGGTAGATATTTATAAAAATATTTTAAACATTAAATAAACAAAAGAAATATAGACAAAACTGGTCGAAATAAGGCTTTTATTTTATTTCTACCACAAAATACATTTGTTGACTTAGATTTTTTTGCATCGTACTTTTTTCGACATACCTTAAGTTACTTCACCAGATATGTACACGCGAAAGTATTATTAAATGGTATACATTTAATTACTGTATTTTGTTTTGTTACTTATGGAATAATTTTCACTTGAAATAAAAAAGTTCGTTTCAAACCCATTTAACAATATTGAAGCATTTTTTTCGATTTAAGTTGTTGAAAAATAATGAACTTCTAAATCTTCTGTGATAACGACATCCCGAAAATCCGGGATCGTAAAAAGCGCCAAAAATAACATCCCTACTACATATGTATGTATGTATGTGCAATTCATGAAAATCAGAGCAGCGTTCAAATATTTAAGGCTGTAGGCATTTATGCATTTGTGTAAGTCGGAATCTTATTGTTCTGTAATATGCATAGAAATAAACAGGGCATATTGTTACAATGCAATTAGAAATATCACAAGTAGAAGTACTGTCGACGATTTTGCGGTTACTAAACCACCGAGAGATAAGTAGAATATATTTGGTAAAAAGTTAGACAACGATTTTGCTGTAATGCAATCGAATAATAATGTATAGAATAGGAATGTTAATTTTTTCGTTTTTTACGATCCCGGATTAGACATGGCGTTTTTATTTTTTCTTGTAATTTCAAAGATATGATTAATTCCAAAAATTATTTAAAAATCTCACTGCAATGTAGAATAAAACAAGTAAGAGCAGGCCGGTTTTCGGCTATGCCGAGGCTTCATAACTTTCATGAAAATCCGAAAATTTTACTTACATTTTACTTTTTTTACAAGTATTGCAATTTGGTCATCGAGAGCGTTTATTTACCAATCCAGCGATTTGAACCGTATAACAGTATGTATATGAACAAGGTAGAAGTGCCAAATTAGTAGCTGTAATATAAACCAAGTAATTTTTAGCAAAACAATGATATCTATATATATTTCATGATCCAATATTCGGATCTAAACCAGATTAGTATGGGACCACCTCTGAGACACTACCTTTCCGATGCAAAAATAATTATCGAAATCGGTTGACGTAGTCCAAAGTTATGTGGTAACATACATAAAAATAAAATATTCCGACGAACTGCTAACCTCCTCCTTTGTTGGAAGTCGGTTAAAAATATAAACAAAGAAATTAACCATTTGTTATGCATTTACCATATTTTACAAAACTCAATATCTTTGAATGAATTTTGTAAATATGAAAATATTTAAAATCTCATTAGAATCAGCTTAATTTTAGTTATTGTATTTTCGCTTTAATGTAAATGTGAAAAGGCATGCTTATACAAAATTACACACTAAATGAAACACATTTCATTTTTAAAACCGTTTTGACAATATTCTTGCTTTTACCATAATGTAATAAACAAAGTGAAATCAATATTTGACTTACGCTTATTTGAAAATTTAAATGTAAACAATTCGTATATTTGTTTGCATTAACCCTTTTTCGGCTTTGGTTCACGTATGATACGATGAAGCATATAACAAAAGCTACATACATATGTATGTACGAATGCGTTATGGCTAAGCGAATTCAAACACAACTTCTTTTATTGCAAGGTCATGTTGGTATAGAAAACCTTCCCATACCGCTGAAAAGGGTCGTCGTTGCATTGAAGAAAGAAAAGGAATAACTTATCTGCGGTGGGAACACCAAATGGAGCTTACTTATAGTGATTTCGTTGGTGTTAAACTCAACCCTGTTAAAGGGTATCACTGCAAATTAAGTCCTTATTCACACACGAAAAGAGAAAGGTGCAACCAAAAGGTGACATTTTTTGGTAGAAACGAAAACACCATTAGTGTCACTGTTGAGTGGAAGATCGACCTATCTCGGCAGCCAGTTCAAAAACGCCCTATCTCAAAAAACTTTTCAACAACCCTCTATCTCAAAATTTAGTTGAAGAACGCCCTATTGCAGAATTTGATTGAACCGAATTCTGAGATAGGGCGTTCTTCAACCAAATTCTGTGATATGGTGCTTTTCAATAAAATTCCGAAATAGAGCGTTCTTCAATCAAATTCTGAAGTAAGGCGTTCTTGAAAAGTTTTCTGAGATAGGGCGTTTTCGAACTGGCCGCCGGTAGTCGATATGCTCGTAATAAAATAAACAGCAACACAAGTATCTATTTTAATAAACTATACTTCGGGGCCTTCACATAATTTTTAAGTATTTGGTACAGTATTGCAAATAAATTAACAACAATCAACAAACAGTAGTTTAAAATTACATAAATTCATTCGATACTTGATTAAAATAATATATATATACATATATGTATATGGGAAAATCTTTTGAGATGGAGGATTTTCAATAATTTGTATTCTTTTTAAATAGCAAATTTTTTTACCAAAATTTGTTACTTCTCAACGTAATTGAAGTGCATTATAATCTGTGTGATTAATATTTTTTAATTGCTACTCTATTTCAACCATAT
>NW_016159938.1:37524-37885 GCF_001687245.7 Rhagoletis zephyria | reverse complement strand
ACCGAGTTTGGTACAAATTGGTAGAACGGTTACCGATATACTTATATGAGATCATAAGTGGGCGGTGCCAAGCCCATTTTCCAAAGTTTTGCCATAATCGTATTTCTTGGTAAAGAATAGTTGCAAGCATCAATTTTGAATAAATTAGCTTCAATATTTACTGATTTATCGAAGATTTTGTATTTCTCTAAATTACCGTTATATGGGATGTGGGCGTGGTTATTGTCCGATTTTAAAAAGTTTCGGCAATTGATTAAGCCATGTCTGTCTGTCCGTCTGTCCGTCCGTCCGTGTACACGATAACTCGAGCAAAAATTGAGATATCTCAACGAAATTTGGTATGTAGGTTTCCCTTAATCCA
>NW_016159938.1:36476-37286 GCF_001687245.7 Rhagoletis zephyria | reverse complement strand
ATTTCTTTTTTCATCCTGATCATTTATGTATACATTTGTCTATATCTATCTCGATTCGTTTTGGCTGTTACAAACAACCGTTATGTGAACAAAATTAATATACCCTTGTGCACAAGTGCGCTCGGGTATAATTACATAAATTCTTTCGATACTTGATTAAAATAATATATATATACTTGTATGTATATGTGGAAATCTTTTGAGATGGAGGATTTTCAATAATTTGTATTTTTTTTTAAATAGCACAATTTTTTACCAAAATTTGTTACTTCTCAACGTAATTGAAGTGCATTATAATCTGTGTGATTAAGATTTTTTAATTGCTACTCTATTTCAACCATATCTTTAAAATTGATTCCAATCCTAATCCTAGTCAAGTTAGATTTTCAAATTTGAATTTTATTTTTCAGAATTTATGCGAGTTGCACTAGAAATTTCCTAATTTTCTCGATTTTAGCAAATAAATTGGTAATTAAAACCGTATTTTTTTGTGAATAACTATTTACTGATATTTACACATATAAATAGTATTGACGAACGTACAGAAATCGCACTTGGCAGCGCAGCTGCTTTGTCTCGGAAACAAATTGCCGGTACGCAGAATGTCCCCTTCTCAAAAGATTTCCCAATATATGTATACACGATTGAGAGAATACAAAGGTTGCGCCGATCTCGGACCGCTATTCCTCTCTTAACGAATTTGACAGAATCGTTGTTTGCATGACGTCACACTTGTGCAACTTGTTTACGTTTTCCTTGCAACATTTTTTCTTCTTCTTCCATTCTTGCTCACGTTTTGGCATTTCTCTC
>NW_016159938.1:28236-36466 GCF_001687245.7 Rhagoletis zephyria | reverse complement strand
ACACAAAAGTTATTCTCAAAAATCCTCTCTGATCGGCGCAATCTTGTATTCTATCATTCTTGATATGTATATATATATATATACACACAGAACCATCTATTATTACTAACACCCCTATTGCGAATGCCGACTGGCAGTAGATAAATGACTATTAAGCGATTATCGATTATCGATGCTATTGCGAGTGTCGCTTAAACTATGTTCACATATCAATATTATCTCAATCAAAGCTCGTTTTTTAATCACCCCGTTTACACAGGCAAATCTCAGATTATTAGCCGTCAAATTTGTTGTGCTTGTTATTCTCACATCTCAAGGAAAAGTTATGTTTCTTCTCTGTGCCACCGTGATCACGTTTTCTTCTATAATAAGCAATATAAATATATTTTAACTTAACATTTTATTAAAAATACCTTTACAAACCCCTTTTATTTGCTAGCGTACATTTTTGTTTACTTTTACATTTGGCATTTCTCCTCTCTTTCGCAAAAACAATCGATAAAACTAGGATGGACACCGAAAAGTTATCGGTTAAATCTGAGATTATTTTATAATTACAGATTAACAAGGGACGAATTTTATATGGCTAATCTCTTGTTATAATTACAGATTAGGGTGTTAAGCTCGAAAATGAGGATAATCGACTTATATGTGAACCTAGTATTAGTCGCTCAATTAGCGACTGTGAATACTTTTTAATCGCTCATCCTTCTATTGCTGTTTTTTAGTCGTTGGAGTTTGCGTTTATAAAATTTACATAAGAAAGTGGTACTATAATGGATAAAAAGTAAGTCAATTGAACTGGAAGTTGTAAAAAATTGTGAAATATACATATGCATGTATGTGTCTGAATTACAGATCAAAAATTATAAGCAACAAAAGGCAACTTGCGCGGTTGTTCGTACTGATGCAGGAGAGTGAAGACATAGGCAAAGGAATTTCCGGAAAGAGTAGGGTAGGAAGCTGCGCTTCTATTGGAAAAGATACATATACAATATTTCTTGTGCATATAACTCCGGCTACGCCATCCAGAGTGTTTTTGCGCAGAACCAACATCAAAAGTTTATACAAAAAAACTGCATAATTTATTAATTGACTAGTGCTCGGAAATTTGAAATCTTTATTTTAAATTAAAGTTGAATTCTTTCAATACACTTGTTATGTTGTTATGTTAAAATTTTTAAACTCGGGTCACGCGTTTGGACACAAAAACCCAACATCATTGTACAAAAAACTTAACCGTACCGTATTTCTTAAACTTCCATAAAGTTTATTAATGAGGAAAACAGCTTTTCCTGCAAATCATGTAAAGCCTAAAAACTGTGAAGCATCGGGAACGCAACTTCTATTCATAAAACTCACACGTATACATACACCTTCAAAGTCCAAGGGATCCGACGAATCTCACAATTCCCTCCTTGCTTTAGCTAACTCTACTAATCTATTAGCTTCCGCATCATCTTCCTCATCACTAAACCATATTTCAACTGTGTCCATTTTTTAAATTTTATAATAAAAGCAATTATTTTAAAAATGATGTAAATAAAACACTCAAGAAACAAATGTAAACAAACAAACAGCTGTTTACAATTCTGTCAACCATTCACAATAGTACAAATTTTTATCGATCAAGTTACACAATAGCAAAATAAAAGATGATCGACTCGATCGACAAATTTCTATTCTACTGCCAGTCGACACTCGCAATAGGGGCCTCACACATGTACATACACCTTCCAAGTCCAAGGGATCCGACAAATCTCGCAATTCCCTCCTTGCTTTAGCTAACTCTACTAATCTATTAGCTTCGGCATCATCTTCCTCATCACTAAACCATATTTCAACTGTGTCCATTTTTTTAATTTTATAATAAAAGCAATTATTTTAAAAATGATGTAAATAAAACACTCAAGAAACAAATGTAAACAAACAAACAGCTGTTTACAATTCTATCAACCATTCACAATAGTACAAATTTTTATCGATCAAGTTACACAATAGCAAAATAAAAGATGATCGACTCGATCGACAAATTTCTATTCTACTGCCAGTCGACACTCGCAATAGGGGCCTAAGTTGGCGAAAGTATACATTTTTTGCGATACTTCACATCTGTTTGACTGCGGTGGTAGTTATTGGACGTTATTTTCACGATATGCCTTTGCACTAATGCATTTGAGAACATACCTACACTTTGATCATTACCTGTCATCTGATGAAATAGCAGGTAACATCTTTGATGGTACTGCATCTGGATCGAGGCGTTTTGTCTTCTCTTGACATTAATACTTGCATAAATGATTTCATTCGATTTGAAGTGCAGAGCGCAAACTTTCGATGATCCAGTTAGTTTAACACCACACGCATTTATCCGCTCCCTTCTTTGCGTAATATCTGTTGGCACACGAAACATACTTACCTCATTGTTGTGGGTGCTTCTGCATAAACAGCAAGTATCTGGCATTTTAAACGATTTTTTTTTTTTCTTTTTGTCCTTTTATTTCTAAAACAGTTATTTTTTGATTTGAAATCAAATTTTTTTATTTTGAAATTAATTTATAATGTTGCTAGTTTCAAATGGGTTAACGCAATGACAAAAATGTCATATATTGATTTCACTTTCCTTATTACACTAGGTTATGCCTTGGTAGTAAAAGGAGTATCCTCTGAGTCTTGCAAAGCCCTTGCACGTTGCACGGATTGCACGGTTCGCAAAGCTGTCCCATACGAAAACCGGTTTTTACCGTGCAATCTGTGCAATTTGTGCACCGTTCAGGGGATTTGCAAGACTCAGAGAATACCCCTAATATGTTTAAAAGAGCGCATACAACATTCAATAACGCCCATATTAGCTTTATTTCCGCATTGTTTTCACGCAGTTTTGTGCGGTCATAAGTATGTATGTACTTATGTACCTATTTCGTATTAAGCCATCTCTAATTGTAAATCAATTCGAACTGGTTAAACGTGATACATATTGTCGTACTAATGCAACTCTTAGAAAACCCCAACCACAATTTCCTTTAGCGAGAAGCAGCCTTCACTCCTTTTAGTTTCAGAAATGAAGAGTGGCAATAAATTTAAACGCCTTCATCAGCGAATTCATTTAATTGATGTAATTTCTGTAGCTATTTAAACTCTACACAGCAATGGCAAACGTGAATTGCGACATAGCGAATAGTTGCAACCGCTACCAATTGATTGTAGCTGACATTAAACGTGACGCACTCACCTTGACAATGGACGCAATTACCAGATTTGAGCGTAATCAAAGGCGTCTTGTGTAGTGAACTAAAGTGAGCTGCATTCAACTGATAAAAATCAAATAAGTTGTATGTATGCACACAAAAAAAAGAAAACAAGTATAAATTCGAGTGTAAGTCTATGGCTATCCATTAGTTCCGCTGTCCCGTATATGCATATACATATGTGCATACATACGTATGTGCATATGAATACACAAAAGCTTACACGCGAAATGGGCACAGTTAAGTGATTAAATTGAGCTATGTGCATACAAGGAAAAAGTGGTGCAAGTGGCGGCTGCTGAGAATGTGTGTCCACAAAGCCGGTTTGACACCGGTACCACCGTAACTAAATATTTGCGTCTTACATCTTACATTTTCACATTCGAGTTGGCTTACCTGAAATGCGGCGTGTTGAGGCCGGTGCAGTTGTACAAGATTCGCATAGTTAATTACGGCCTGTATCGGTGCATTGAACTTGATTTTGATTTCTTGGCGTCTTGTGTGCGGCGAACAGACATAAATACATACAAATTCATATAGGTAAACATATAGGTATGTATATATCGTGTGCGATGTTGAGCGGAAAGTAGGTCAAGTTGTCACAAATTTTTAATATCTTCCTTAAAAAATTGCCGTTGAAAGCATCCTTTTACCTTGATAACTGTTCTTTTTCGCTTTTTTTTCGTATGCTGTAAAAGCGAACACAGTTTCACTAGTAGGTAATACAATTATACATTTCATTTTCCTTTCCTCTTAAGTCAGCGGTATAAAGTGTCAAGTGATATCCGTTTCCGTCGGAGCCAACTGCAAATGTGGAGTTGCCATATGTACATATATGCACGTTTTAATGATTATTTATTGGATATCTAAGTATTTATCAGAAAAATCTTAACGAGTTGAAACGAGATCTGAAATAGGGCGTTCTTGAAAAGTTTTTTGAGATAGAGCGTTTTCGAACTGGCTGCCGAGATAGGTCGATCTTCCACTCAGCCATCGATATACACTTAAAAATGTCTTAGGTTTATATTAATCTTTTTAATATTTTCATCTTATCGTTGTTGGTGGGTACATAAAAGTAATGCGTAGTAAAGTTTATCCTTATGGCCCAGAATAATTTGCATTTAACTTTTGAAACAAGTTAATTTGTTCCTTATTTATTTTGCATTAATACAGCAACGCTAAACACTCTGCAAACAATAACACACTGAACATACCCCATGGTGCTTATGACCATGAACGAAAGACACAAGATCTCGCCCTAAGGAAATAAAGAAAAAAGTTATTTTCTAGCTGTTGAAATCTCGACGCCATCTTTGTTGTAAGAAGTAAACAACGAAGAGAACAAAAAAAAACGCGTAATTGTTGAACGCATGAATAATCATTTTTATTATGCAAATTTTCCTAAAAATCATGTCGTTGTGTTAAATTATTCTTTACCTTATGTGTGCACACGTTGTCACAAGCGAAAATTAAGAAAATTGCAGTAAAAAGCCACCACCAAATTGTAAACAACGAACAAATGTAAACAAACGGCTTATGTCAAAATCGCCCTACTTTTTTCATAAGTGCGATTCATGATTCAATAATACAAGGTTAGATAATTATTGACAGCTGCGGTTTGACACTCCCTTACAAAAGGTTGCATTTACGAAGGACAGAGAAAGTGCAAGAATGCAATCCCTTGTTGCGAAAATGGTAGTAGAAAAGTACACAAAGTAGGCAATAAGTAGTGAAATTCCTTTTGTAAATTCTAATGTATTTGCAGGAAATCTGGCATTTTAAACGAAATGTTGAACGTAATATTGATATATCTACGTGATTTACGTAATTTATATGCTATTTAGCTGTATAAAAACTGCAAAATGACTCAAAATTAAAATAAGACTACTATGAGATTGATGTAAACATCCAAGGCTTATGTTTTCATCAGTTAAATATGCTTCATATGCATGCACAAATAAACATATTGCACAAAAGCTTGGTGTGAAATAAAAGTATAAGCTTGTAATGATATGCGATTGTAAAACACTTTCAATCATGAAAACCATTTATTTATTTATTTATTTATTTTTCTATAACTTATAAATTAATTTATAAGTTATTTAAATATAGGGGACCTGGTTTCAAAGACCATTTTGTTCCCTGTTTTCAATTAATATTATTTAAGTATGTGGTATTTTGTAACCCTATTTGTTATACTTCGTGGTAAACGTTGTGGATTTTTAAAACGTTGCTAATTATATCGATGGTGTCTGTTTTGCTACAGTCTAAAGCAAAGTCTATTGGTCCGGCCACTTTCGATGTTGGACATTGTTGCAGCATATGTTGCACCGTTAATGTGGTCCGGCAGTTAGAGCACTCCTTCGGGTTGTTTCCGTTGTAATAGTGTGCAGTATTGAAGATAGTGGCATTTGTCCTCATTCTAGCAATTTTAATGCATTCTTCCCGGGTGAAGTTTTTACAATAGTTGGGACGTTTCGGAAGTTCATTGTGCATTCGCAGAAATGATTTTGACTCCTTCCATTTTTCCTGGTGGTCTTCTTCTTGCATGTTGTAGTAAAAGTTGGTTATAATAGAACTTAGGCAGGGAACTTCTGTTGTTAATGGAAGCGACAAAGCCTCGACGGCTTTGCTGTCAGCCACCTCGTTTCCTTTTATTCCGACATGACCTGGCAGCCACAATAGTTTTATTATAGGGCCTTGATCTTTAAGTACATGCTGAATTAAATTGCTGTTTCTGGTAGATGCAAGATGTTTAACAACGCTTAAGCTATCGGAACATATTAAAGCTTTGAGATTTGTTGATGCTGCGTGTTTGATAGCTTGCTGTATTGCGCACAATTCTGCATTAAAAATACCTGCATGCGGTGGCAACAGCGCTTGCCTTAAGGTTTTGAACGAGTTCGTTGCCGTTTGTTCAACTACCGCGTATGTAGTTATACCCCTTTGCTGAGAACCATCTGTAAAGATAGTTAGTTGCGGACAGAAATCGTTTACTATTTGGAAAAATGATTGCTTGTATATTGCTCCGGTTGTATTGCTCTTTTTAAATTCCGATAGACTTAAGTCTATTTCTAAGTTTGTTCTTAATGCATTGCTGCTGCCTTTTGGTTTAACTGGTATTGGTGCTTTGTTTTCTGCTAGGAGCCTTATAATGTTTTCTACAGCACTAGTCCTGATTCCTCTTCTAGTATTTGTGTTGCTAATTAAACTCCAAAATGTTTCGTGCAGAGAGTGGTTTTTCAAAGTTAGAGCTTTTGCGGCAAGGTTGACAGACCTACGTTGCAATATCCAGTCAAACTCGTGATACCGTGCTTCTATCCTGAGAGCCTCCAGGGGTGTACCAGGGAGAAGTCCTGACGCTGTCCGGAAGCATCTGTTCAAGGCAGCGTTTATTTTGCTTTTGTTTTTTTCGGATGTCCATCCGTATATAGTCAGCCCATGTTGAATTATGCCCTCCGTAATAGTTCTACAGATGGAGATTGCTGTGTCTATGTGTGGTCCTTTCTTTCTGGTGCAAAAGATCTTTAGGAGATTGTTGACTTTTTTGAGTTTATCGCAAATGGCGTTAATGTGTTCGTTCCACGACGCATTTCTTGAGTATGTGACTCCCAGGATTGTCAATTTGGGTTTTAAAGCAATAATTTTATGGCCAATATTAATTTCTGAGAGACAGCACTTGTGTTTTCTGCAATTATGTAAAGCTTCTGCTTTGGTTAGTGGTATTACCGCTCCTGTATTTTTACCCCATTGCTGTATTTTATTATTGAGGTCATTTAGACTACTGTTTATTTGCTCTGAAGATCCAGAGGAGACCGCAAAAATGTTGTCTGCGTATATCCCTATATAGTCTATACCGTTTGTGTTTTTTATTTGCTTGATTAGTGAGGAGGAGTATGCTGTGAATAACACAACTGATAGGGGAGAGCCTTGTGGTAAGCCGTTGTCAAGATTAAGGTATTTGGACATAAATCCATCAACGCGAACTGATAACCTCCTGTGTGACATGAACGAGTAGACTATTTTTAAAACTTGGGTTGGTAACCCCCAACTTGCCAGCTCTTTTATGGTTGCTGTGGCTGTGACCCTATCGAAAGCCTTTTCTATGTCTTCTGAGAGTACGACACTATGGTTATTTCTTTTTATATTATTTTTGAGCACTGTTTCCAAAGTATGACAAAGGGTGTGAACCCCGTGCTGTGGTAAGAAGGCGTGTTGCTCTGGAGGGAGAAAAGCATTACAATTTTCGCGTATTTTCCGGGCTAAGATTTTATCAAAAACTTTCGCTAATACCGAGATGAGTGAAATCGGACGATACCCTTCCACTGTGTTTGGACTTTTGTAAGGCTTAGGGACTGGTGATAAAATAGCACATTTCCAATAGTGCGGATAAACCCCCGTTTGTAGGATTTTGCTATACAATCGGCATAGACGTAGTTTTAGAGAGATGTGCGAGTGACTTATCATTGAATATGTTATTTTGTCTATTCCTGGAGTTGTACCTTTTGGACTTTTTGTTGCCTCAATAAGATCTTTTAATGTTATTTCACTAAAGTGTTGGGTTAGACTTGTGTTTTCTTTAGTAAGTGCCTCAATTTTTAAATTTTGTTTTTCTTTTATTATTTGTTGGTCGAAGGATTGATCCGAACCAAGGGAGCTCCAAATTCTTGCGAATTCGTCGGCTATCATCTGCGGGTGTGTTATACAATTGTTGTTCGTGAATATCGGTGGGAAATTTGTGTTCTGTTTGGATTTGATATTTCTTATTTTTCTCCATAAAGTTCTTGTGTCCATTGACGGGTTGAGCGAATTTACAAACTTTTCCCAAGTATTTTTCTTTGCTTGTTTGCATGACCGGCGAACTTGTGCACACGATCTCTTATAATTAATTAAGTTAACTTGACTGCGCTTTTGTTTGTACGTGTTCCACGCAGCGTTTTTCAGTACGATCAGTTTAGCAATCTCAGGGTTAAACCAAGCGG
>NW_016159938.1:0-28211 GCF_001687245.7 Rhagoletis zephyria | reverse complement strand
TCAATCATGAAAACCATTTATTTATTTATTTATTTATTTTTCTATAACTTATAAATTAATTTATAAGTTATTTAAATATAGGGGACCTGGTTTCAAAGACCATTTTGTTCCCTGTTTTCAATTAATATTATTTAAGTATGTGGTATTTTGTAACCCTATTTGTTATACTTCGTGGTAAACGTTGTGGATTTTTAAAACGTTGCTAATTATATCGATGGTGTCTGTTTTGCTACAGTCTAAAGCAAAGTCTATTGGTCCGGCCACTTTCGATGTTGGACATTGTTGCAGCATATGTTGCACCGTTAATGTGGTCCGGCAGTTAGAGCACTCCTTCGGGTTGTTTCCGTTGTAATAGTGTGCAGTATTGAAGATAGTGGCATTTGTCCTCATTCTAGCAATTTTAATGCATTCTTCCCGGGTGAAGTTTTTACAATAGTTGGGACGTTTCGGAAGTTCATTGTGCATTCGCAGAAATGATTTTGACTCCTTCCATTTTTCCTGGTGGTCTTCTTCTTGCATGTTGTAGTAAAAGTTGGTTATAATAGAACTTAGGCAGGGAACTTCTGTTGTTAATGGAAGCGACAAAGCCTCGACGGCTTTGCTGTCAGCCACCTCGTTTCCTTTTATTCCGACATGACCTGGCAGCCACAATAGTTTTATTATAGGGCCTTGATCTTTAAGTACATGCTGAATTAAATTGCTGTTTCTGGTAGATGCAAGATGTTTAACAACGCTTAAGCTATCGGAACATATTAAAGCTTTGAGATTTGTTGATGCTGCGTGTTTGATAGCTTGCTGTATTGCGCACAATTCTGCATTAAAAATACCTGCATGCGGTGGCAACAGCGCTTGCCTTAAGGTTTTGAACGAGTTCGTTGCCGTTTGTTCAACTACCGCGTATGTAGTTATACCCCTTTGCTGAGAACCATCTGTAAAGATAGTTAGTTGCGGACAGAAATCGTTTACTATTTGGAAAAATGATTGCTTGTATATTGCTCCGGTTGTATTGCTCTTTTTAAATTCCGATAGACTTAAGTCTATTTCTAAGTTTGTTCTTAATGCATTGCTGCTGCCTTTTGGTTTAACTGGTATTGGTGCTTTGTTTTCTGCTAGGAGCCTTATAATGTTTTCTACAGCACTAGTCCTGATTCCTCTTCTAGTATTTGTGTTGCTAATTAAACTCCAAAATGTTTCGTGCAGAGAGTGGTTTTTCAAAGTTAGAGCTTTTGCGGCAAGGTTGACAGACCTACGTTGCAATATCCAGTCAAACTCGTGATACCGTGCTTCTATCCTGAGAGCCTCCAGGGGTGTACCAGGGAGAAGTCCTGACGCTGTCCGGAAGCATCTGTTCAAGGCAGCGTTTATTTTGCTTTTGTTTTTTTCGGATGTCCATCCGTATATAGTCAGCCCATGTTGAATTATGCCCTCCGTAATAGTTCTACAGATGGAGATTGCTGTGTCTATGTGTGGTCCTTTCTTTCTGGTGCAAAAGATCTTTAGGAGATTGTTGACTTTTTTGAGTTTATCGCAAATGGCGTTAATGTGTTCGTTCCACGACGCATTTCTTGAGTATGTGACTCCCAGGATTGTCAATTTGGGTTTTAAAGCAATAATTTTATGGCCAATATTAATTTCTGAGAGACAGCACTTGTGTTTTCTGCAATTATGTAAAGCTTCTGCTTTGGTTAGTGGTATTACCGCTCCTGTATTTTTACCCCATTGCTGTATTTTATTATTGAGGTCATTTAGACTACTGTTTATTTGCTCTGAAGATCCAGAGGAGACCGCAAAAATGTTGTCTGCGTATATCCCTATATAGTCTATACCGTTTGTGTTTTTTATTTGCTTGATTAGTGAGGAGGAGTATGCTGTGAATAACACAACTGATAGGGGAGAGCCTTGTGGTAAGCCGTTGTCAAGATTAAGGTATTTGGACATAAATCCATCAACGCGAACTGATAACCTCCTGTGTGACATGAACGAGTAGACTATTTTTAAAACTTGGGTTGGTAACCCCCAACTTGCCAGCTCTTTTATGGTTGCTGTGGCTGTGACCCTATCGAAAGCCTTTTCTATGTCTTCTGAGAGTACGACACTATGGTTATTTCTTTTTATATTATTTTTGAGCACTGTTTCCAAAGTATGACAAAGGGTGTGAACCCCGTGCTGTGGTAAGAAGGCGTGTTGCTCTGGAGGGAGAAAAGCATTACAATTTTCGCGTATTTTCCGGGCTAAGATTTTATCAAAAACTTTCGCTAATACCGAGATGAGTGAAATCGGACGATACCCTTCCACTGTGTTTGGACTTTTGTAAGGCTTAGGGACTGGTGATAAAATAGCACATTTCCAATAGTGCGGATAAACCCCCGTTTGTAGGATTTTGCTATACAATCGGCATAGACGTAGTTTTAGAGAGATGTGCGAGTGACTTATCATTGAATATGTTATTTTGTCTATTCCTGGAGTTGTACCTTTTGGACTTTTTGTTGCCTCAATAAGATCTTTTAATGTTATTTCACTAAAGTGTTGGGTTAGACTTGTGTTTTCTTTAGTAAGTGCCTCAATTTTTAAATTTTGTTTTTCTTTTATTATTTGTTGGTCGAAGGATTGATCCGAACCAAGGGAGCTCCAAATTCTTGCGAATTCGTCGGCTATCATCTGCGGGTGTGTTATACAATTGTTGTTCGTGAATATCGGTGGGAAATTTGTGTTCTGTTTGGATTTGATATTTCTTATTTTTCTCCATAAAGTTCTTGTGTCCATTGACGGGTTGAGCGAATTTACAAACTTTTCCCAAGTATTTTTCTTTGCTTGTTTGCATGACCGGCGAACTTGTGCACACGATCTCTTATAATTAATTAAGTTAACTTGACTGCGCTTTTGTTTGTACGTGTTCCACGCAGCGTTTTTCAGTACGATCAGTTTAGCAATCTCAGGGTTAAACCAAGCGGGACTATTATGATGACTTATCTGTTTTTTGACTGGCATCGATTCGTTTGCTGACGCCCTAATAATTTTCTTTACATTCGCGGCTTCTTGGTTAATATTAACCGATTCAATAAACTTACTATTTATTTCTTCGGTTTTATGTGCAAAAAGTTCCCAGTTTGCTTTACCATCCACAAAACCTGGTTTAAATTTTTTTAAGCCAGTAGTGATACCATTAAAAATTAAAATTGGGAAGTGGTCACTTCCTTCTGGGGAACATTTCCAAGAGAGCACCGATGCTAATTCTGAATCGGCCATAGCGACATCCACGGCCGTGAGTGTATTTTTGGTGTTTAGTAGTGTAGGTGAGCCATCGTTAAGACAAACCAAATTTCTCATGTCCGCAAATTCCTCCCATAGTTTCCCGTTTCTGTTCGTGATAAGTGACCCCCACAATGTATTGTGTGAGTTTAAGTCCCCAAGGATTAGGTGATAACCTGTGCTATACTCCGGTATGTTGTCAAGTAGTTGCGTTGTCATGTATACATCTATTTCTTTATATATGTTAGTTAAATGCAGATCAGTCAGTCCCCGCACAGTTAAGGAATGGTGCAGTAGATTGTTATTAGAAACATTGTGGTTAGATACACTTAAAGTGTTTTTAATCAAGAAAGCAACTCCTGATTTAGCATATTGGTAATCTTTGTTATGATGAAAAACTTTGTAATGTGGGAGATTTAGAAGGTGTAAGTTTTTTTGAATAATGTGAGTTTCTTGTAGCATTATGATATCCGGTTTGTGTCTGGAAACCAATAATTCTAGCGCATATTTGTTGTTGATAAATCCTTGTATATTCCACTGTAGTATCAAGAAGTTGAACCCTATATTCATATTACATATACAGATTAAGTGGGGATTTTGATTGTTTCTTATTCGGAATCTAAGTGCCCTGTGTCGTTTGTTTTTGTAGGAATATAATAGTTACTATTTTGTATTAAGTTTTGTGTGAGACTTGTTAAGGGAGATACATCTATATGAGTTTCTGTCGAGTGGTTTGTTTCATTGTTAGTATTGTAGTCAATAGATGATGCTGTAGTTGAGTGGTTTTTGTTTGTAGTAGTTGTGGTGGGAGATGAGTTTATATTTGATGAAAGTGAATATGTGTTTGTAGTTGGAGTAGTGAATATTGTGTATGTGTTTGAGTGTCCGCTGTATACATTTGTAACAGGAGACATTTCCATATCGCTGAAGTATGCTGATGTATCTTTCCTTTTTTCGCTTGAGTATATATTTTTTGTTTTGGTTTGAGTTGTGTTGTTTGTTCGGGCAATGGTGCCAGTGCTTTTTGGTAAGATTTTTTTTGTATTATTGTTATCTTTGTCTGTTTCCTTTGATTGAAAGTTAGTGGTTGATGTTTCTTTTGGAGAGTTATCTTTCGATGACATTGTTATTGGAATAGACTGTTGTGTGCTTTTTATAACTTCCGATAATGTTGGTTTGGTATTTTGCGTTTTTCTGGACTCTAGTTGGTATGCATTTGGGTTACTGTTGTATAACTTCCACGCGTCGCGAATTGTACATCTACGGTCAATTTTTATTTTGTTAACCGTTTTATGTTTAATGAAGCTAGGACAAGAAAGGTCATCAGAAGCGTGTGTTTCATTATTGCAATTGACGCAAAATGTTCTCGAACAGTTTTCATGCGGAGGTGGTATGGCACACTTTTTACATAATTCAAGGTTTCTGCAAGTATTTCTTGTGTGTCCCAGCCTTTGGCATGTCTTACATCTCATTGGGTTCGGAATATATTCATATACATTTACCCGTTCCCATCCTAAACACATTTTTTCTGGTCTGCGAATTAGGTCAAACGTGACAATGGCAGCTCCAGTTGGCGTTTCCACTCCGTCTATGACTTTTGTGAGTTTTTTTATTTCGCTTACTTTTTGATTCGCTAAACCTTCAACTAATTCTTTTTCTGTGAGATGTATTATGTTTTTAGAAAAGATTCGGCCTTGTGTAGAATTTAAAAATTTATGTGACGATATTTTGACGGGTACAATGTCGATATGTGTTGCTTTGATGAACTTTTCGGCTGCCTTTAGATTGCATGTTTTTATAAGCAAGTCACCTGATTTTAGTTCCTTAACCTCAGTGTAATCTTTGCTTATGTGTTGTAGTCCTTTTTCAATTTGGAACACGTTGTACGACGCTAGTGGGCGGATTTCGTTTATTTTTCCTGATGCACTTTCACCAATTTTGTGTCCCGTTGCAGTTGCGATCAGATACCTGGGAATATGGTCGTCATTCTGCCTAATTTCCGGAAGCGGTGTGAAATCGTCGGTCCTTATCCGTTTGCGGTTTGTCTTTTCGCCAGAAAGATTAACGTCAGGATCTAGGTCTCGGAACCTATTCCTTATGGGGGGGTGAACCCCGTTCATTTTTCTTTTTCAAAAAGACTTGAGTGTTTTTGTTGTTCCTAATACACGTATAAAACTTTATGTGCTTATATGTATTAGCGAGTATTTATATAGATATTTGCAATTTAAACACCACCTAGAAAAATAACAGGTCTTAACGCGGCAAGTGCCTGATTTAGACTGAATGAAAACCATATTTTATGAACTTTTTTTGCTTATTGTCATCAAGTTTCACTTTGTATATTTTATAATAAATACCAATTTAATCGCACTCAATCCCCGCGCCTTTTTCGTTTTCTTTGTTTGTTTTCATTCTTAGGCAGATGTCAAAAACACTCAGAAATATACTTTTTTCTTGCTTCTTTGATTAGGTGATCTTGTATTTTTGGTTCATGTAAATCGGGTGTTATTGAATCATGGTATTATTGAATCATGCGGGCCACTCTTCTGCTGTCGTGATCTTGTCTTTTTGGTTCATGCTTATGACAACGGAGCAGGGCTGCCAATTTCCTAAATTATTACCAAACTTGGTAGAAAAAAATGTGATTTGGTAAAAAGGTAAATTTTTCTCTTTGTTGTAGATTTTTGTTAAAGTATTTTGATTGCAAAAAAACAAACTAAATTTTAGTTCCTGCTGCATTTTTTATAGTTGTATTTATACTATAAAGTCCTTTCTACTTTATTGCATTAATTTTCCAACGCTTTAATGCATACTTTTAATATACATATGTACATACGATATATGTGTATGGAAAAGGCGAACATATCGTGCTCTATTCAAAACTAATTATACTGGAATGTTGAGGAGCTTTTGATTGAATAAACATTTTAAATGATTCTTCAAGTAAAAAAATTGAGAGATATGTAATTACACGCTATGATTGTTCGCAAAAAAATTGAAACAAATCAGCGGCAGTTTTATAAATGGCAATTGTTAAATAAAAAAAAAAACACAAACGGCCGGCAACAAAAATACCTTAATAAACGATTTTAATTTTTATTGAAAGTAAACAAATAGAACAAAAAAAGTTTTTATTCTCTGTAAGAATGTATACTCTGTAGACTAACTGAATTGAAATAAATAAATAAAATAAAATAAAAGAAACTAAAAAAAAGTAATCGGTAGATATTTGCTAGATTCCCTAGATTTTTCTCAAGTGGATGGTAAGTATTTTTTTGTAGCAGTAGCAACCCTGCATGGAGTTTGACAGAAGTGATTTGCAGTTTTGGATTTTTCTATTGCATTTTGTTAGTCGGGGTGAAGAACGCTAAAAGTTTAAGATTATTGTTTGAAAAATAAGTGAATTCGGTATTTGAACAATAAAAAGCAACGTCTAAGTGGAAAATTTTGTTGTTTGAAGCTGTTTAGGTACGAATATAATATTAACAGGCTTTTAACATTTGGTATCAGTGATTTGGTAAATAGTGCACCGTTGTCTGCAGCTACACATATAGAGTAGTAAAGTTTTAGGAACAAATGGTTTTATCATTCATTATAAATTTATTTAAAGTATTATATATCGTTTACCTTAAAATCAAGAACGAATGCATTTCTCTAACTTTTCACTGACCCCCAACTCAATTAAACATAACCTCAAAATTGTTTTCTTTGTCATTTATCAATTACAGTGACCATTACCACAATGACGTTAACGTCCGCCGCTGGTATCATCTCCTTGCTAGATGAGCCCATGCCCGATTTAAAGGTATTCGCTCTGAAGAAACTAGACCACATTGTGGATGAGTTTTGGCCAGAGATCTCTGAATCCATCGAAAAAATTGAAATGTTGCATGAAGATCGTTCATTTCCTGAAAATAAATTGGCTGGCATGGTAGCATCTAAAGTGTTTTATCATTTGGGATCATTTGAAGACGCACTAACCTATGCACTGGGTGCTGGCGATTTGTTCGACGTAAATGCACGTAACGAATACACCGAAACTATAATAGCCAAGTGCATTGATTTCTACATTGCTCAACGCATTGCTTTCATTGAAAATCCGAAGGAAGCAAAGGCAGTTGATACACGTTTGGAAGCAATTGTTAACCGCATGATCCAGCGTTGTTTGGATGACGGCCAATATCGTCAGGCATTAGGCATCGCCTTGGAAACGCGTCGTATGGATATATTTGAACAGTCCATTATGAAATCGGATGATGTTAGTGGCATGTTGGCTTATGCCTACAATGTGACTATGTCCTTGATTCAGAATCGTGGTTTCCGTAATGAAGTATTGCGTTGTTTGGTTGGCTTATATCGAGACTTGGGTGTGCCAGACTACGTTAACATGTGTCAATGTTTAATATTTTTGGAGGACCCACTTGCAGTGGCCGAAGTTCTAGATAAATTAACTCGTTCTTCGATTGAGGGAAATAATTTAATGGCATACCAGATTGCTTTTGATTTATATGAATCGGCTACACAAGAATTTTTAGGTAAAGTTCTTCAAGCTCTTAAAGAAACAGCACCCATTCCAACAGCATTGCCGTCGACCTTCAAACCACAAGGCACAAACGAATCTACCAGTGACGAGGCATCGAAATCACCTACCGATGAAAAACCTAAGCCCACAGAAGATTCATCTGGAGATGCTGAGGGTAAATATTACAATTAATTTTTTTATTTTTATTTATTTTTTTATTGACCGTCTTTTAAGACCTATAACAAATCCTGCCAATTACATTGGTTGCTTATTTAATTGCTTTTTTCCTATGTATTTATATATCTGTGTTCGTACCGAATATTAGCTTATGACGAAAGGCTGGCTTTAGTATAATGCAGCATTCGCAGCATACGATTGCGAATGACTCACTGCCGCCGAGCCGTTGAAGAACTTTTGGCAAATAAACGCGCAAGAAATAGTTCCGATACCAGCAAATCAATATTCTTATTAAGTAAAAGGAATGCCGCATTCTACTAAAGCGAGCTTCGTGGCATAAGCTACTATTCCATAATAACACAAAGGTACTCATTCATGTACGCTCATATTCATTAATTTATCTATACCTATAACACAAATTCCCATCGATTTCGTTTAATAGGTGATACTAAAATTGAGAGGACTATCGATTCATTGAACGACTCAGAGAAGGCTCACCAGAAAAATATTGAAAAGCTCATTTCTATTTTGTCCGGCGAAATAACCATTGATCTTCAACTGCAGTTCTTAATCCGCAGTAATCATGCTGACCTGCAAATTCTGCGAGGCACAAAAGAAGCAGTGCGTGTATCTATTTGTCACACTGCTACTGTAATTGCAAACGCATTCATGCATGCTGGTACAACATCGGATCAATTTTTACGCGATAATCTGGATTGGCTGGCGAGAGCCACAAACTGGGCAAAATTGACTGCTACTGCTTCCTTGGGTGTTATCCACCGCGGACACGAGAAAGACTCTTTGGGTCTTATGCAAAGTTACTTACCAAAAGAGACCGGACCTAGCTCGGGCTATTCTGAAGGAGGTGGTCTATATGCCCTAGGCCTGATTCACGCCAATCATGGTGCCAACATCATCGACTATCTTTTGCAGCAGTTGAAGGATGCTCAAAACGAGAATGTACGTCATGGGGGCTGCTTGGGATTAGGTTTAGCGGCAATGGGCACTCATCGTCAAGACTTATATGAGCAACTCAAGTTCAATTTGTACCAAGATGATGCTGTTACTGGCGAAGCCGCCGGCATTGCCATGGGTATGGTTATGTTGGGCTCTAAAAATGCACAAGCAATCGAGGATATGGTGTCTTATGCCCAGGAAACACAGCACGAGAAAATTCTACGTGGATTAGCTGTTGGTATTTCATTGACTATGTTTGCCCGCCTTGAAGAAGCCGATCCTTTGGTTACCAGTTTGTCCACTGACAAAGATCCTGTTCTACGACGCTCTGGCATGTACACCATTGCTATGGCTTACAACGGTTCTGGTAGCAACAAAGCTATCCGCAGACTTTTGCATGTCGCAGTTTCCGATGTAAACGATGATGTACGGCGGGCTGCGGTTACCGCAATTGGTTTCATACTTTTCCGTACACCTGAACAATGTCCCTCCGTTGTAAGCTTACTCGCTGAGTCTTACAATCCACACGTTCGCTATGGCGCGGCTATGGCTTTGGGTATTGCCTGTGCTGGCACAGGTCTGCGCGAGGCAATCGCTCTCCTGGAACCCATGGTTAAATTTGATCCGGTGAATTTTGTGCGCCAAGGTGCGCTCATTGCCTCTGCTATGATTATAATACAACATACTGACCAAACATGCCCGAAAACGACTTTCTTCCGTCAACTTTATGCCGAAGTGATTAGCAATAAACACGAAGATGTAATGGCAAAGTTTGGAGCCATCCTCGCCCAGGGTGAGTAAAAGTCAAGATTTCTTAGTTATTTTAATAACAAAGTGATGATAATTATATCCCGTAGGTATAATTGATGGGGGCGGGCGCAATGCTACACTTTCCTTGCAATCACGCACTGGGCACACAAATTTGCAAGCCGTTGTAGGAATGCTCGTATTCACCCAGTACTGGTATTGGTTCCCATTGGCACATTCGCTTTCGTTGGCATTTACTCCAACTTGCGTTATTGGTTTGAACTCTGATCTGAAGATGCCAAAGATGGAGTTTAAATCCGCAGCTAAACCATCTCTCTATGCTTATCCAGCACCGTTGGAAGAAAAGAAATCAGAGGAGCGTGAGAAAGTGGCCACCGCTGTTCTCTCAATAGCTGCACGCCAAAAGAGACGCGAAATCGCTGATAAGAAGGAAGAAGATAACAAGATGGATGTAGATGAGGACAGCAAAGACTCAAAGAAAGACGATAAAAAAATGGATGTAGACGAGAAAGTAGAGAAAAAAGAAGATAAGAAAAAGAAAGAGGAGAAAGAAAAGAAAAAAGACGATGATAAAGAGAAGGAGAAAGATAAGGAAGCCGGCGAAAAGAAGAAAGATGAAAAAGAAAAGGACAAGGAAAAAGAGAAAGAAAAAGAAAAGAAGGACAAGAAAGAACCTGAACCGAATTTTGAGATCTTGCAAAATCCCGCTCGTGTTGTCCGTCAACAACTCAAGGTCATTAGCGTGGCTGAAGCACAGGCTTTCATACCGCTGAAGGATGTTACCATAGGTGGTATTATTGTATTGCAACACACAGGCAAATCTGCTGAACAGGAACTAGTTGAACCTGTAGCTGCTTATGGGCCCAAAAACGATGAAGCTAAGGAACCCGAGCCTCCAGAGCCATTCGAGTACATAGAAGACTAAATGGGAATGCTTTTTATCATTTTGTAATTTTATTGTAGTCTTTGGAAACTAAACATATTTTTCGTGTTTCACATTTATCAATAATAAAAATCATATAAACACCAATTCTAATCTAATTTTATACATATACTTTATGACAAGTACTAACAAACTACGCTGTCATCATCTCATTTAAGTACCTGACAAAGGTGTGCATATTATTACGATTTTCATATGGTTTTAACTTAGTTACATCGGCTTGTTCAATGGTTTTAGCAAGACCCTGTACTCTGCAATAAAATAAGTATCCTTCTTCGCTTAGCTGTTCTGCTAGTTCTTTTTGATGATTGTCCATTAGTCTATCGTTAATCACTATAATACCAGGTCGTGCGTGATTAAGTATATCCATGCAAGTTCCAGCTCCCGCGTGGCCTATTATCAAGTCGGCATTCAGAATATCAGTTCTTGGAGTTTCGAGCTTGAAGGCGTATTGTGCTATAGAAATTCCATATGCTTTACGAATGTTGTCGGTATTTTGCACTGGCCTACCATGACCGTACTGTATGATTAAGTTTCGACATCCTCGCTGCTGTAGAGTTCTCAAAACTTGAGCGGATACAACTTCTTCAACAAGTTCGTCGAATCTGGTAGTGCCCACTGTGACGTAAATGGCTTTGAAACTCATGTTTTATAGATACACTTATTCTTCCGAAAATTTGCACCTTGCAAATTGATAAACAAAGGAGTAGATTGTCATATTTTTTCACGTATGATAAGACTTGGTCACTCTAACTGGGCTACCAGAAAGATCAAAATTAAATGAATTGCTTTCCTGTGACACACATTTTAGGTGCGTTCGTTTAAAATCTGCGTGTGTGAATCGGGTAACATAGTTCTATGGGGAAAGCTTTTGAATAATATTTTTACTATGGTGAGACAGTTTTTGCCAATCTGCTGTGTGAAATGAAATCTTTTCTGACAGCAGTAAATTTTTGATAACCGCAGATTTATTCGGAATAAACTATTAAAAATTGAAGTGAAATTAATATTTTAAGAAAACATCTACCATCACTGATTGCATTTCATCAATTTAAGCTTTTGTTTTACGAAAAATTACACACAGCAACAATCTTTGCGATTATCAAAATTTTCTATGCACTTGCCAAAAATTTCACTAGCCTCATGAGCAGGCATGGGCAGAGAGTTAGCAGGTGCTAAAAGAGCGTAAGCGTTGAGTGTACATATACAAGCGAGAGCGCAGCGATGAGAACACGACAGCATGCAAAATGAATTAGGTACACTAACACATGCTCACTTCTAGCTCACGCTTGTTTGTGGTAGTGCCCACCTCTGCTCATGAGCTACTGAAATTTTATTCACCTCATAGTTGTCAAAAATTTACTTGCCGCAAACTTTGTTACCTATTCACACACGCCCAAAAAACATCCAACTGCCAAATTCTGGCGAAATGTCATCTGTTCTCTTACAAGAGGAAAATATCCAAAATAGTACGCGAACAGAAAATTTGCAGAAACTTGCTAGTTAGATGAACAGCTGATATAATTTTTGTTTACATTCAAAAGTGTAAAATTTAAAACGTACGAAAAGTCATCACAAAGTGTTATATGACACAGTTTATTGATTAAACAAATAACTACTTATTTCTTACAAGCTTAATTATTGCGAATTGCTGTTGGCAAAAATTTATCCAGCAGAAACCAGCAGCTTCCCCTCAAAATGAAATTTCACTTTGCTCTCTCAATTTCCCCTATTTTGCAATTTTTTTGCGTACTCGAACGCAAAAACCTGTAAGTTGTGAACAATTAACAGCTACTCGAACGCAACTTTTATTAATCAAGGTAATTTTTTTTTTTGCCCAGAACGGCTACACTCACATACAGCTGATGAGATGCTTCTTCTTTTTCTAGTTTATCCCCTAAAAACTGAAGGGCCATGATTCAATAATNCCTTTGAAATGCATGTGCTCGGCTCAAAATTTTAGGGCGAGACGATAACGCAACTATGATTGGACGACAAGTGTGCAGATAGCCTAAGTTGTGGTTAAACATGAACAATTAACAGCTACGCGAACGCAACTTTTATTAATCAAGGTAATTTTTTTGGCCAGAACGGCTACACTCACATACAGCTGATGAGATGCTTCTTCTTTTTCTAGTTTATCCCTTAAAAACTGAAGGGCGAAGGATAATTCAATGGAGTCGATTTTGTGAGAATACACATACAAATGTGTAAATTAAATTAATGAAAGGCCTGACATCAATAAAAGTAGAAGTAAATATATTGATAATTTTCTGGCATGGGTATTTTCAAAGATATATTGGCGCATTTCCCTCGTGGCGGTCTTTCCTATGTATTTGCCTATGGTAGTGGTGTGAAAAAGCAAATTGGTTATGAAGAAGTTGCTCAACAGAAGAACAATGTCATTGACCTAATATTCTGTGTGCGTGATCCCCTTGGTTGGCATGCTGAGAATATCGATCGTCAGGAAAGCCACTATTCTTTGCTCCGCCTAATGGGTCCGCGTTTCATTATGAAATACCAAGAGCATCTGGGCGCCCGTGTATACTTCAATACATTGGTGCCCTTGGACGATATTCAAGTAACTATAAAATACGGGGTCGTTTCACGTGAACACTTGCTGGATGACTTGTTGAATTGGCGGTATTTGTATCTTGCTGGCCGGCTCCAAAAACCCATCTGCGAGTTGGTACCCACGAATGGCGACGACCAATTAAAAGAGGCTTTAATGATGAATTTATACAGCGCATTTCAAGTAGCACTTCTACTGCTACCAGAGCGTTTCACATCTTACCAACTCTTTCATACAATTTCCAGTCTAAGTTACAAGGGTGATTTTCGAATGATATTTGGCGAGAATAAGCAAAAGGTTCGGAATATAGTATTGGCACAGGAGAAAGATTTCTTAGAACTCTACTCTCCCGCATTGCAAAAATTTACCAATTACGTTGCAGCAGATTTCAATGGCTCAGAAATCGGGACCGGCAAAAAAATTATACAGTTCGAACAGGACAAGTCGTCGCTGGCTAAAATGTATCACCTACGCAACGCACCCAATGAACTACAAAAGCGTCTTGTGCAAAATTCCGCCTTTAAGGGTGATTACATGAAAATTGTTCCACACTTAGCAGATGCTCACAATCTTCTCGAACTTGTGCAAACTTCAGTGAATGATATAGTATGGCGCAGCAGCATAACGCAGTCGATAAAAAACATAGCCAGCGCAGGATTGTTCAAATCATTAGTTTATAGCTATAAAAAGGCGCTTAAAACCTTTTCATAATTGTGGAAGAATGATTCAGTGAATTATTATGCCTTCGCTACTGAAAAAAATACGGATTTTGATGGCATTTGTTGGTATATTTTACTTTTGCTGCTCATTTGATTAACACACAAATTAATTTCGCTGAAGATTATATACTTACTTCACAAAGGGGAGTTACACTGCAGTTTAAATGTATTTAATGCCAAAATTGCTTATAGAGTTTTACTATTGGAAAAATTGTGGGCTATGTAATATTGTAAATAATAGTTTTATTATCTATTTTTAACATTCGTAAGTATTTAGTGCAATAAAGTGAACAGAATGTGAATCCTACCACACCGATGCAGTTTTACTGATACTTTCTTTTGTTCTTCAGCCTACCAAATACTTCAATTAAACAGATTGCACAAAATGAGCAGTGACACAGACACATCCGCTTCCACATCACCACAGAAATATAAAAAGCATAAGAAAAGCAAGAAGCTAAAACGCAAAACTGACAAAAAGAAGCATAAAAATAAGGAAAAGAAACGCCACAGGGACAAGAAGCGGGACAGCCAAAAGAAACACCGTGTGGAGGCCGAAGCCATTTTGGCAAAGCATGGCAACGAAAGTACGGAAGTTGCACAAATTAATGACGCATTCGGCCCAGCGCTCCCACCACATTTGCTCAAGGATGCTCTTAGCATCAACAAAACTTTAATAGGCCCTGAGTTTCCTCGTGAACTTTTGCACACAACAGAGGGTAGTATGAAGGCAACTGAACCTTGTGAACCCAATGACAAAGATAATGACAGAGAAGTTGACGCCACGGATTTTTGCTATGGTCCCATGCCAGTTTCCGTTGATGCTGAAGGAATGGTAAAAATGAGCGCAACACAAATCGAGTTAGAACAGCGTGCGTTAGAATTAAAATTGGCTGCTATTGAAGGTGCAGGACAAACGACGGACGCAAAAGTACGTGAAGAATGGATGCTTGAACTGCCTGCTGTAGGATTAAAAGGAGGACTTGCAGCGCTTTCGAACATGAAGCGAACATTTCATCAGGGCAAAGAAAGGCCGGACTTTAGTGACCGGTATGCGAATTTTAATTTTTTTCTAATTTATTTACAATAAATTTAACACAATATAGCTCATCTTGGACAAAAACACCTCAGGATGCAGAGAATCCAACTCCTTGCACATCTAAAGGTACCACATCGGCTGAGGCATTAAAGCGAAGTGCTGAGGCTGCTTATGAACGGCAACGCGACGAGGAACAAGAACAACTTGCTAAGAAGCACAAAAAGAAACACAAACGAGATGAATCTTTAGTAGATATTCATCAGAGGAAGTTGAGAAAGGAACAAAAAAAAAGAGTAAGTTTAGAATTGCAATTAGAATATTTTTTGAAAACATATTCTCATTGTTTACAGGAAAAGGAATTAGCTGCTGCTGGCGCTAAACCCGAACGTCGCCCGTTCAGCCGTGACGTGGATTTAAAATTAAACAAAATCGATAGTAATCAAACGAAACAAATAGTTGATAAAGCAAAAATACTAAATACTAAGTTTTCAAGTGGCAAAACTAAATATCTTTAGTTCATTAAAGTTTGGTTGCCATGTAAAAATATTTTTTAGAATAAATTAATTTAAAAGACCTCCAATTGTAACTTACAATAGTACAAATACTTTTATGTATATTTTTTAGAGCAGCGCAAGTCCTATATTGTCACATTATAATTATCGCTGAGGCGCTGGTTTCGGCTTTGGTATTTTACTCAAAAGCATTTGAATTTCATCTTTTTCTTTCCAGTCTTTCCAAAGTTCATAAAGATTTACAATTGCACGCACAATTTCTTGCACTTTGTCGAGGTCTACATTCAATTCGGCGAACCAGGTTTTCATGGAATCTTTCTGCAGAATTACACAAGCGATTTGTAGGCAAGCAATTGCAATCTGAAATGCATCCAATTGATTTGTGTTAAATTTTTGCAATTTGTATAAAAACTTACCTGATAAGGTGGATACAACAAACATACATCGGTGCGCAGTGAATCGTTAACTATGCGCCAGCTCAACGTTAACAATTGCTCCTCTTGCCCCATGTCCTGCACAAGCTGCAACAGTGGTCGATATGGCTGATAAACGATTAAACAACAATCTAAATTTTCAAGTAAATAGAATTCACATTCCAAAACATGATTGGTGCGATAAGGAAATTCCTGTGTGTAGGCATAGCTGAATTTCGATTTAATCACCGATTGACAGATAGTGATTAAACGCGAATTAGAAATCACACCGAACTCCTCCACTTTAGACGCTAGCAATATGCAGGTGGGTGCCAAAAGTAGTGGATCGATGTGCTTGAGCGAATTCCGTGCATAGAAACGTTTAAAGTAGACAGTAGCAGTAGCGATGACCTGCTGACGAAGTTTCAATTGCTCGCCAAGCACTTGAATAACGTTGGCAAAGAAAATAAAAATCTTCTGATACTCATCTTCGCTTAGTACTTGTAGATCATATTGTCTTTCGCGTATGAGGTCTTGGCGATCCAGGATCCATTGTTGGGAGTGGGAACTTTGCCAAAAGTTTCCGGCCATTTTAGGAAAATGCAAACACTCCCAACCAGAGCAATATGACAAAAGTTTATATGATAAATTAAGCCAGCCGTTCCCGATATTCTAAATGACAATTTACTAGTTGCTTTCCTAAATACGAGAATACAAATAAGTATTTACCTCAGACTTACAGACAACCTCGAAAATTTAATCTTTGCGAATCCTTGTCTCAAAACGTCAATTTTGTTTTGTTGTCAGCTGTCATCTAGAAACTGACGGCCGTGTTGCCGTCATGAACCAAAAATACAAGATCACGTAAGAACGCGACGTTGTATTTGTAACTTGTTTTGAGAAAAAAGTTTGCGAAAGCGGGTTCGTCAGCTGTGCGTTTGTTTACATCACAAGCACCACTATTTTACACTTTTATTCAAGTAAAGAAGAGTTAATTCAAACATGACAACACATTTTAAAGCATTTTGTTGCATCATTTTACCTAAATTGTGCATTTAAAGTGGCTGACAATAAATTTGGCAAATTTTGGTTTTCGTTGTTTTCTTTGCTTTGTTTACTTTTCGCTCGTTTTCCAGTGAAACAAGATGGCGTAGAACCCGCTAAAAAAAATCGACTTTTTTCACTTTCTTGTTCTTATGTGATCTTGTGTCTTTCGTTCATGTGTTGCCGTTTTGATACATATCAGTTTTCGATTTTTTATGGTCATTTTGAGGGCGAAGGCAATGGCAACACTGCTGACGGCAGAACAGAAAAAGAACGTTGAAAAAAGAAGGAAAGGAAACGAAAGGTTAGTGTCACTGAACGTACCGGATTTTGACATTCATTGACATCTTCAAAAGTAACAAACCGCAGCCAACTTAAACTCCCAATTACCTGTCTGGTTCGTGAAAGATCGTTGAGGGTGAATTGTTTAATTTATTTTAAGCAAATTCTTTAAGAAACAAATTGAAACGATGGCGTTACGAGTGCTCTCTGTTTCCCAAAATTTACGCCAGCTTACCAAAGGAGCTGAGATTTTAAAAGTAAGTTACAATTGGTAATAATTGGGTCTTCCGAAGAAGGGGGTTGGTAATTACAACACACCGAATTATTTTTCGTTACGTAATGTGAAAAACTGAAGTACGGCACAATTGCTATTACTAAACTCATTTATCTTCCATAAATTAAATTAAAAATATCCACGGTTCTAATTTTACGCCAATATTTAAACTGAAATATCTTAATAAATTTCGTACTCCAGTGAGTTAGAGGTTATGAGCACAAGGTATATGTTCCAGTTGTTTGTAAATCTGTTTTTTTTTTTTGATAGCGCTATAAGGCAACTGCCAGTCTTAAGAAGACCCTCGTAAATATTCCAGCCACTCAGGTAACTCGATTGGATAATGGCCTGCGAGTGGCAAGCGAAGATTCCGGTGCAGCAACTGCTACCGTGGGCCTTTGGATCGATGCTGGTTCCCGCTCGGAAACCGAAAAGAACAATGGTGTTGCACACTTTTTAGAACATATGGCTTTCAAGGTTAGATTCATATATAACAAACTATGCAAATTAATATAAATATTTGTTCTATACAGGGTACCGCAAAGCGTTCTCAGACCGATTTGGAATTGGAGGTTGAGAATTTGGGCGCACACTTGAATGCTTATACCTCTCGGGAGCAGACCGTCTTCTATGCTAAATGTCTATCGAAAGATGTACCAAAAGCTGTTGAGATTTTGGCTGATATTATTCAAAATTCCAAGTTGGGCGAGGCCGAAATCGAACGGGAACGGTCAGTAATTTTGCGTGAGATGCAAGAAGTGGAGAGCAATTTGCAAGAAGTTGTGTTCGACCACTTGCACGCCACCGCCTACCAAGGCACCCCTTTGGGACAAACTATTCTGGGACCCACAAAAAACATAAAGTAAGAAAATTTACAAGTATACATATATCCATAAAACTTTTTGTAAATTAAAAAAATATATAATTTTTTTTTTGTTAAGGTGCATTGGTAAACAAGATCTCACCGATTATATCTCGACTCATTACAAGGCCTCGCGTATTGTGCTTGCTGGTGCTGGTGGTGTTAAACATGATGAGCTAGTGAAGTTGGCCGAAGGAAACCTTAAAGGCTTGGAAAACACTTATGATGGTAAACCACCTGTAGTCACACCATGTCGCTTTACCGGTTCAGAAGTACGCGTACGTGACGATTCTTTGCCACTTGCACATGTTGCCATTGCTGTAGAAGGTTGCGGCTGGACTGATCAGGACAACATCCCCTTGATGGTTGCAAATACCCTCATTGGCGCCTGGGATCGCTCTCAAGGTGGCGGCGTAAACAACGCTTCCAACTTGGCACGTGCCAGTGCTGAGGATAGTACGTTGCTCGAATGTCGATTATTTTTCAACAATTAATTCTGAAATAATTTTTAGACTTGTGCCACAGCTTCCAGTCATTCAACACATGCTACAAGGATACCGGTTTGTGGGGCATCTATTTTGTTTGTGATCCTCTGCAGTGCGAGGTATTTTAGTTTTAAATTGAACAGATTTTGTATTAATCAAATTTTTATGGGCAGGACATGCTTTTCAATGTACAAACCGAATGGATGCGTCTATGCACAATGGTGACCGAGGCTGAAGTCGAGCGAGCCAAGAATTTGTTGAAGACCAACATGTTGCTACAGCTTGATGGAACCACTCCCATTTGCGAGGACATTGGTCGTCAAATTCTCTGCTACAATCGTCGTATTCCACTGCACGAATTAGAGCAACGCATTGACGCTGTATCTGTCAGCAATGTACGCGATGTGGGCATGAAATATATTTATGACAGATGCCCGGCTGTAGCTGCTGTTGGACCAGTCGAAAACCTGCCAGAATATAACAGGATTCGCTCATCGATGTACTGGTTGAGAGTCTAATTTAGTTGTGAAGACGATAAATTACTTCCGACTAATATAGTGTAAATGGAGAAAAACTAAAATAAAATAATATGATGATAATAACCAAAGCTTAACGGCCGTTTAAAGCCTGGTGTTTATAACATTTTTTGAAATGTACAATTATCAAGATTGGAAAATGTATTATCGTTGCATAATCAAGTTTCGACCATTAAATAGAATTAATTTAATAATATAATTTATTGATACCCGTTATTTTAACTTAAAGACCATTAAGAACAAGCACATGAACACTAAATATTATCTTGAATGTAATCTTCGTTGTATAATTAAACTATTCATGCCTATAATTAGTGGGTATGCCGCTGAGGCCCTTTTCCAATTTAGCTGGCTCTGCACAGCCCAGTGCTGGATCCAACCCTTTCCAAGTTCGATCCTCAAATGTGAGGCCAGTGTTGTTGGTCATCACTTCCATTTTACCTCTCCCAGCAACAGCCTGTTGTTGTTCACTCAATGCAGCAGCTCCCTCTTCTGCAAGATCATCTTCCACATTGTGGCCACGAACTCGTCCACTTACTAAACTAATATCTTGCTCCTGCACGTCTGAAGAATTAAAAGCCAAAAATTTTTCTCCTTCTGGAAGTAACTTTTTGAAATCAGTAACATATGCTTCCGGATATTTCATATGCCAAGCTGGATTAAGTGCCATTTCAGCTTCGAATACCGAAACAATAGGTTTATAATATTCTTTTGAGTTGTAAAGGTTATTGAAAGGGCACCCTATAAGCACAAAGCAGTCAATCTCCAAAAAGTTTGCCAATTTGGCGGGGTTTATACGACCCACGGATATAATTTGAGTCTTTTTGTCTCTAGCTTTTGCCATTTCTTGCAAACGTGAAACAATTTTTAAATAACCTTCGGCTGTAAGAGTTGCGACAATTAGGCCTAATGTTTGAGCATCTTTACATTTTTCAATATAATAATATCGGCGCCGAATGTATTGAGCGGTTAGTGGATTCTTTTCGAACAAATTATTACTTGTTGGTTCGTAGATAAACCATTGGGAAGCTATGACAAAGAAAATCCGTAATTATTTGTAAGTATTTTTTCTAAACTATAATAAGTACCCTGTGTTGTGATAGATAAATTGGAGAATCTAGAGTTTTCTGCTCCAATGAAAATGCAGATTGGCTCACTAGGTTCTTTTTCGTCAACCACAGCATCCTCTGCGGGCGGATAGGCTTCGACAAATAAGTCTTTACAAGGTAGTATCTCCTTTAATTTGTCTGTGTATATAAACGATCACAATTTTTCAATACTTGCGAAATTACCAAACAAGAATATATTATGCTTACAGCCCAATGAATCTTCTTCAGCTTCGTCTACGCGTTTATCCAACAAATGATGATAGCCTATATCAAGGTATGTGAATACAATTTTACCTCTGACGGTATCTGCTATTACTGACAATTTATCCATAAATGTTTTCAAGTTAAACGGATACTGTGGATACATGTACAGCACGGGCAGACCAGAAACTCTGCTACGGCAAGCGCTGCCGAAATGTATTAAGCTGTCTGCTTCAACATGTCCGGCGGCGATCTAAATTTGACCAGCTTTGATTTAAATCTTGTCATCTTACGCAAAATTTACCTCATCTACACAACAGCTTCCATAGGAAGTGTCGGCAAGTACAAAGAATTTAATGTCTGTCGACCCTCCCTCCGGAATGAACAGTGACTTCAGCGTGTCACTAATTTCATTGCTGTGCGGCAAATAATGATCGGGAAATTGAAGGCAAACCTAATGATTAGCTTACAATTATTTCCTTTTTATTAATCATCAAAAATTGAGAAAAATTACCCGTTTATAACCATTTTGTCGTATCCATCCCCAACAAATTTTTAATAGAGTACCATTCCAAACCTGATCCAGGGGAGGGGTAACTTCGACCTGATCTAATTCCGCTTGCCGCTCTATTACCTCCTCCGGTGGAGTAAAAAATGCTGAGGTGCTCATTAATTACAATTAATTTAATTTTATCTGATTTAAATGTGTTATTCTACTAATTTTCGGAATTATCACTACTTTTGCACCGTACCGTACGTTTCCTGGTTTGCTTAGGTCGTGTACAGTACGAAGCAGATAAAAATAAAAGCTTTGTTTCTCAACAGATAATTACCACAAATTATCACTAATTTGTGCTCGAAAGCGTTTTTTACCCCAAAAAACTAGCAGAAACTAGCAGCTCTCTCACGTTCTTATGCTCTAATTTTTTTGGCTCTCCCGCTAATTTCTGCTAGTAAAATTCTTAGTTGCGTTCCCTAACTCGCATGAAGTTGCAAGAATTTACAGGAATTTTCCAGAAAGCGTTCCCGAACTCGGTTTTCTGGTAAAGTATGGGAAAAATGGGAGAGTAAAATCGATCCTCTCTTTGTCAGAAGTTGCAAGATTTTACCCGAAGAATTTTTGGTCGTAAAATCTGGTGAAGTGTCAAACCATCAGCTGTCCAAATGATTTGAAAGTTGAATAAACAAAAAAACAAAATACATCTGCATTTTCACCTTCTTAAATAAATCGCAGCGAAGAAATATCAAGTTTTGTAAGTATTTTTGTTAATTTCCTTGTGTATTTTCATATAATTTAGCAGATCGGCAAATAATAAAAAACCGCTACGTAGACGAAAAATGACGCCCACGGTATATTTGACAGTTTTACCAATTTTTACCCGAAAAGCGTTTCTGTACTTTTTTGTTTTCCTCTCTTACTCTTAGAGCAATTTTCTTTGTGCCAGTTTTACAGGTTTTATCCAGAAAAGTTGAGGAACGAAGCTAATACTTTGGTCACTAAATTAACATACTAGCGGCAGATAAATCAAAATTTTATATCAATAATTGCATTAATAACTATATTTCTTGCCCGCATTTGATTAAAAAGGAAAATTAAATCACATAGTTTTGATTATTTGAAACAGCCGACGAACGACGCACGCGAAAAGTTGAGAGTTGTTGGCGTTGGCGTTATGGGCTGTTTTTGTTTACGCGTAAATGTACATTTAGCGCATTTAGCTCTAAATGCTAAAAGTTGAGAGTTGTTGGCGTTGGCGTTATGGGCTGTTTTTGTTTACGCGTAAATGTACATTTAGCGCATTTAGCTCTAAATGCTAAAAGTTGAGAGTTGTTGGCGTTGGCGTTATGGGCTGTTTTTGTTTACGCGTAAATGTACATTTAGCGCATTTAGCTCTAAATGCTAAAAGTTGAGAGTTGTTGGCGTTGGCGTTATGGGCTGTTTTTGTTTACGCGTAAATGTACATTTGCTAAATGCGATAGCATGAACGCTCTTCGAAAACATATGTCCGAAAGTGCTAAATGTTGCATTTTTAAATGCAGCAAAAACGCTGCATTACCCAACTTTGGTTATGTGGAGACTTTCACATAAATGCATGTATTCATATTCAGCTGTCGAAGCGACGCCAACGCCAACGCGACGCCAAAGTTATATGTAAACGGGCATGGCTAATCATCTGTCAAAGCACACTTCAAAAACATGAACCAAAAATACAAGATCACGTAAGAACGCGACGTTGTATTTGCAACTGGTTTTGAGAAAAAAGTTTGCGAAAGCGGGTTCGTCAGCTGAGCGTTTGTTTACATCACAAGCACCACTATTTTACACTTTTATTTAAAGTGGCTGACAATAATTTTGGTTTTCGTTGTTTTCTTTGCTTTGTTTACTTTTCGCTCGTTTTCCAGTGAAACAAGATGGCGTAGAACCCGCTAAAAAAATCGACTTTTTTCACTCTCTTGTTCTTACGTGATCTTGTGTCTTTCGTTCATGCTTCAAAAAGAATCAGTCCGGCGCCTTCGTCTTGACCAGCGGGCTATGTCGGAGCCACAGCCGCTGAACTTAAACCATAAATACGTGATATTACTAATGCAGCGTTTTTGCTGCATTTAAAGTGCAACATTTAGCACTTTCGGACATATGTTTTCGAAGAGCGTTCATGCTATCGCACTTAGCAAATGTACATTTACGCGAGTTCGAAATCGTATGCTTTTGACAAACAGCCGTGTTCCAGTCGCTTATTCAGATCCGTATCCATTACGATAAATTCTCACGGAAAAGATAATGTGCAAAAACCCCTACTGAAAAGGAAAAATAAATTCTAAACCGAAAATTCAATACAAAAACCTGAATTGTTTTAACCATAACCGAACATTTGTTTGTGTATATATTCATTTGTCGGTGCTGCCAATTATATTTTCCACACCTAATTAGGAAACAAAACAAACAGAGTTGATCACAAATTAATCCAGATTTCTATCAGCATCATATCGATGTTGAATTTGCGTAACTTTTCTTTATCCAAATAATGTAAAATAATAAATGAAATCTCGATCGGCGATCACTGAAACGCAGCTAGCGGTTGTATACTCGAAAAAGCAATGTTGCCACTTTTTCTCATTAAACCATGTTCGAATCGTGGAAATTTTGGAAGATCACAGGGATGCTTTTAGCATTTAGATTCTAAATGCAAAGATTGAGTTGCATTTAGTTGCATTTAGATGACGAATTTTGTATGGATAAATGTACATTTAGAGTAGCATTTAGAGCTAAATGCGCTAAATGTACATTTACGCGTAAGCAAAAACAGCCCATAAAATAATAAGATCACACTCAAGTGAAAAACGATACATGAAATATTCGTTTTGATTGTATTGAATTTTATTGAATAAATCAATATTGTGGCGAATACTGCGGCAACACAAAGCGAACAACGAGAAATAGCGATACGAACCGAAGCATTTGGAAAATCCGGACGAGGTTTCAAGGATAATCGTAACAACATGAATTGCTAAATATTAATACTTAACAATAGAGAATCAGATCCACATCAACTTCAATCATATGTACCATCAGCTTATAAATAGATATGCCATGACGTGCATCACTACCACGGTGCAGCGAACAAAGGGCGCCGTCAGTGGTACCGCTACTTTGGTTTTGCCGATTTTAACAGTTGCGGTAACTTGTAAATAAACCTTTGTTTACAAATCAGCGAAGGAGAAATTTGAATTATAAGTTAAAAATCAGTTTAAATTGTGTTAATTTGCAATTTGTGAGTGATTTTTGAGTTGAAGACTGCGTAAAAACTAATACAATGAAGTGCTGTGTGTTAAATTGCGACAGCCGTCAAGAAGCAAGAAGCGTAGATGCAGGTGTAGCGCTGGGACGATTCGATGCATTTTGTGTACATAGGGCACGGCAAAGCCCTTCCCGAAATGTTTCTTTATTATTTCAATAACAGCATTTCCTCACAATGATTTTGCTTCTGCTCCAAGCAGCCTCCATTAGCAAGTTAACTAATCAATCCCGCTGAGACGCTGCCGCAGTTTTCTGCAGCAGCCTTAATTGCAAAGCAATGGAGTGCATGCAAACGTTTGCTGAAGCAGCCTCAACTGCAAGGCAATGGAGTGGACTAAAATGTTCACTGCTCTCTAATAGATTAGGTAAAAATGCAATATTTTCGCATTTGGCAAAATTAAAACACGTTTTTCGCTGTAAGGTGAACTGTTTTGGCAGTTTCAACTCGTTCTTCTTTTCGCTCTATTCTTTGTTTACTTGTGGTACACAAATGTCAACGGCCAGGACGGCGCAATCTTGTATTCTATGATTCTTGTAGTAGCCTCATGGCTCTTTGAAATCTACCTTATGTGCAGTAGCGCCGGCGTTCCACACGCGCGAATATTTTTGAAGTTGACCACGCAGGGTTTCCACCTGTGTAAAAGGATTAACTCAAATTACTTAATAAGTCAAAAGAATTTTTAAAGTATGGGTATGAATTGACATGGGTTTGCAATGTTTTTTCTTAACTTTATTTAAGAGGGTTGCCATATGTTTTAGAAATTAAATTCAAGTTGAATTAAGGGAATTAGATATATAATTTAAATATGTATCCCAATATGTGTGTCAGTCGAAAAAGTTTTAACCAGGTTTTGGTTTTAAAATATTTTGAATAGGGTCGCCATCTGTTTTAAAAGTAGAATTTAATTAAAGTATCCATAAGTTAAATGAAATATTAAAATATGACGTGAAACGAAGGTGGTAAGATATTCCTAGTTTGAATATTTAGGGCTGGTTGTTCAATGTCTGGTTATCACTACCAGCCGGTTAAACATCGTTACCGACGTTTTCGACATCATGAATATACCATGTGATCTATAAAGCAGTCGTTGTATTTAACTGGAGCTTCTACCTCCGATTAGTGCTAATCAGACATTGAACAACCGGCCCTTAGAATATTAAAAAGGGTTGCCACCCTTTAAGGAGGTAAACTTAAATTATTTAATAAGTTAACCCTCTAGTAGGCAAATTTTTTTATGAGTTGAAAAATTCAGGAATGGGTGATTTTAGCAAGAGAAATCCAAAAATTATGTCCATTTCGATCTGTGACAGTAACTTTTTCCTACAGGGAAGAAAAACCAAGACCGTCTGGAGACGGGCTCGCCGATATACTTTGAAATAATTTCAGCTTTCTCTTACACAATGTTGACCTACGAACCGGCAATCCCGTCTGCAGACGGTCAAAAATGCAAAACTGGGGTTTTATATGTCGGCAAGCCGGTCTGTAGACGGTCTGTGTTCGAAAGCAATTTTCTTCATTTCGAATGATGACATAATTATAAAACTTATATCAAAATACGATGATTTTAACTACGAAATCCACCGAATTTGTTTATATTAAAAAATTTTTCAAAAGAAAAAATTTATTTAATTACGAAATTACTAAATAACAAGAAATAATTAATTTTAACCGTGTCTTCCACAATATGTAATTCAACTGCCGATTAAAATAAAACGGATTGGCATAACGGATTCAAATTTACTTCGCCGTAAGGGTACGATTTTTGTCTAAAGATCGTGCCTTACGAATATAGAAAAAATTATTATAGGTGCACTAAAAAGGTGTTTAGTTAACGACCTAGTCAGCCTACTAGAGGGTTAAAGCATTTATTTAACATATGGGTATCAAATGAAATGGGTCAAAAGGCTTTGTTTCTAAACCGTATTTAGGAGCATTATCACGTATTTAAGAAGAGATTTGTTCATTTCTTAACTATATGTAGGAGGGTTGCCCGCTGTTTCAGAAGTCTTAGCTAAATTATGCACAAATCCGAAGACGAGCACGAACACGAAGAAGAAAACTAATACGGGGACCTAGGCTAAAATAAAAAGTAGTACAAATGTCTGCAGTATGAAAGGAAATAAAAATGAATCCAAGTAGTGATGCAAGAATCATAGAATACAAGATTGCGCCGTCCTGGCCGTTGACATTTGTGTACCACAAGTAAACAAAGAATAGAGCGAAAAGAAGAACGAGTTGAAACTGCCAAAACAGTTCACCTTACAGCGAAAAACGGGTTTTAATTTTGCCAAATGCGAAAATATTGCATTTTTACCTAATCTATTATAGAACAGTGAACATTTTAGTGCACTCCATTGGNGAAATAATAAAGAAACATTTCGGGAACGGCTTTGCCGTGCCCTATGTACACAAAATGCAGCGAATCGTCCCAGCGCTACACCTGCATCTACGCTTCTTGCTTCTTGACGGCTGTCGCAATTTAACACACAGCACTTCATTGTATTAGTTTTTACGCAGTCTTCAACTCAAAAATCACTCACAAATTGCAAATTAACACAATTTAAACTGATTTTTAACTTATAATTCAAATTTCTCCTTCGCTGATTTGTAAACAAAGGTTTATTTACAAGTTACCACAACTGTCAAAATCGGCAAAACCAAAGTAGCGGTACCACTGACAGCGCCACCTTTGTTCGCTGCACCGTGAGGCTACTAATCTTATCATTTCACTTCCGGTTGAGCGAGCAAATTGTGCGGTCGGCTTTTTCTGTGCTATTAAAACTCTCTTATTAACAAACTCTGAAAAAAATATTTTTTCAGCAAACAAAAGTGCGCAATCATCAATAATTTGAGATAAGCAGTGTGGTAAGCGGGATTTAACCCCAGGTGAGCTGCATTGTACTTAATTATATTTTCTTGACTTAAATACTTTTATACATATATATAAGTGAAGTGAAACGTGGGTATAGTCTTTCAAGTGACGCCATGGCGTCAAATAACGAAAGTGCTGGTGCAGTGCCTAGACAGGTGCCACCGGGCTCTAATAGAAAAAGAAAAAAGGACTCGGATTCAGAAAATGTTACTGATAAATCATTAAATGAAATATTTGCGGAAAATTTCAGTAATGAAGAAACCGCTATTCTTCCATCCACTAGTGCCAATGCCCTTGCAGGTAATACAGTTACCGAAACAACAGTTAAGTCAGGAGTTTTTGTTAAAAATGCAAATGCGAACAAAGAACAGGCAAGAGAAACGGTGTTTTACCCAGCAATCCATAAGGGTAAGGCAAGCGTGCTCTGCGATACCTCTAAATGTGAAAATGTGCAAAACAAAAATGTAAAAAATGGCCTCTATTTATGGCGCAAAATAGAAAAATTTAATATTGAGGGCATTTCCACTATTAAAGCAGTCGGCTTAACACTCTTTAGAATAACTTTTGAAAATGCAATTTATGCAAATAGATGCACCAAGATTTAAAAGAAAATAATATCCGAGCCTTTATTCCAAAAAGCTATGTAGAGTCTTACGGTGTCATATAGGGCATTCCACCAGACTATACAGAAGAAGAAATCAAAGAGAGGTTAATTTCAGATATCCCAATAACTTCAGTGCAAAGATTTACAAAGAGGGAAAGTAGAGATAGTGATGCCAGGGTTTCGACCTGGTCGGTCAAAATTGGCTTCTTTGGAGATAAGATCCCAACGGAAGTAATTTTAGATTATTCAATTCTTGAGGTACACTACTTTTATC
>NW_016159936.1:65105-73753 GCF_001687245.7 Rhagoletis zephyria | reverse complement strand
AAGGGTATAAAACCTATTTCCTCCCCATTTTTAGTTAGCTCCATTCATGGCACTGATAAAATTACCAGTAAGTGCACCATAAATATTTTCAATACTAACTCCGATTTCTTTATCTTACCTACGCTCAAAACCTTTGACGGTATAATTGGTTACGACCTCCTTCGAAAGATAGATGCTAGATTGGATATTAGAAAGTGAATTTTGTTTCATGTAAACGGTTCAGAAAAGCTAATGTATTTTCATTGTAGCGATGTTAACAGTATAATCGCAAATGGGGATATTGAACAATTAAAAGCGAAATACGCTGCCGTTTTTTTTTGACCCAAATGAGTCCTTGCCGTTCAACACAAATATTGTGGCAACTGTCAGAACAAGCAATGACGACCCAGTTTACTCCAAATCATACCCGTATCCAATGGCCGCCTCTGAATTCGTTAACGAGGAAGTTAAAAATCTCTTGCGTGATGGTATAATTAGACCATCACGCTCACATAGTCCAGTTTGGGTGGTTCATAAAAAAGGAACAGATGACACAGGAAAGAAAAAACTGCGCATGGTCATAGATTTCAAAAAGCTCAACGAAAAAACCATAAGCCATAAGTATCCAATTCCTGACACATCCGTAATCCTTTCAAACCTAGGGAAATCATCAATTTTTACGACAATAGACTTGAAATCTGGGTTTCATCAGATGGTACTTGCTGAGAAGGACAGGGGAAATACCGCATTTTCCGAGGATATCGGGAGAACATGTCACGTTTACATAGATGACATCATCATCTTTTCCAATGATAACGAAACTCACCTGCAGGACGTCAGCCGAGTGCTTGAAAAATTATATTCAGCCAACATGAGGGTCTCCTTGGAAAAAACTAAATTTTTTAAATCGGAGGTTGAATTTCTAGGAATTGTTGTCTCGAAAGATGGCATTAGAACATCAAAGGATAAAGTAAAAGACACAATCAACTACGAGGTTCCGAAAACACTCCGCGCATTGCGTTCCTTTTTGGGCTTGTCTAGCTATTATAGGCGCTTTATTAAAGACTATGCACTGATTGCCATACCCCTTACAAAATATCTACGGGGCGAAAATGGAACAATTGGCACCAACTCTTCTAAAAACATAAAAATTACATTTGACGATGAAGCCCATGAAGCGTTCCGGAAAATCAAGAATATTCTGTCTTCAGAGGACATTCTCCTTCTTTATCCCGACTACGAAAAACCTTTCGATCTGACCACAGACGCGTCATCTCGCAGTCCTTTCACAAGGAGGCAGACCCATCACTATGATATCGCGCACTTTGTCGCAAACAGAAGAAAACTATGCTACAAATGAGCGAGAACTTCTCGCGATTGTCTGGGCCTTTCAGAAACCTAGAAACTATCTATATGGGGCAAACAATATCAACATCTTTACCGACCATCAACCGCTCACTTTTTCGATATCGGATAAAAATCCGAATGCGAAATTGAAGCGGTGGAGAGCCTTCGTGGAAGAGTTTTCCCCTAAATTTCATTACAAACCAGGCAAAGAAAACGTTGTCGCAGACGCGTTATCAAGGCAGCATATAAACAGTTTAGAACCCAAAGCCATGTCTCACTCAGACGGCGAGACTGTTCACAGTGAAGAATCGTCCACAGAAGTAATTTCCACGGTTCCAGTTTGCATTTTTTACATAATTTTTTGACGCACCCGTGTCCACTAGACATTTTAGTTGTTTTCTTTCGAATGCCCTGCTAACATATGGCAGCAGGGATCTACCCCTAAAAAATTGATCTCGTCGGATCTGCACCATCGGTATAACGGTTTTCGTTGTCTGCACCGTCGTCATATCTGTCTAGCTGGTAGTAGTAGTCGGCATCCTCGTAATTTTCGGTTGAAGGATATTGTTCTAAATGGTTTATGCGTTGTATCTTGTTATTATTGAAACGATCGCTATCGCGTTGCCTTTTCTGCGCTAGCTGCATATCGGTGCTCTTTGGGTATTGATTCCCAAAGGCTGTCCTACCTGAAGGAAAAGCTTGGGGGTTAGAAGACGTAGGTCGCGGCGGAGCCAATTGCGGTGTGGAAAGATCGTTGGGCCTATCATTTCGTTGAGCGACCCGGAATCTAGAGAGGCTCGGGTCTACATCTATAGGAGTTGGTCGCGGTGGTGGTGGTCTGCTTGGTTGTCTAGGAAATGGTACACTGTTTCTTGCCAGAGGCATTCTATTAAGATTGCATGCTTGCAAACTAAAGTCCGGAAATCTACTATCGGAAAATCTGTGTGCAAATAAGGAGCGCGCCTGATTGGATTCTAGCTCCTGTGCGAGTGCTAAGGCTGACGCCATGTCTGATGGTCTTGACGAAAATAAAATATCGCAGAGTGGGCGATTCAGTCCCGATATGAATACCCTTAACGCGTCTTGACGGTACTTCGCATTTAACGATTCCAAGACATCCTTGTTTTGATAGGACATCAACGTTTTGTTAATTATTGCCGTTAATTTTTTCTCCACTTCGTCATAGAATTCAGTTATTGCCAGCTTTCCTTGACGAAGAGTTGACATTTCCTGTTCTAGTATGTAGACCGGTTTCTTTTCCGCGTACCAAAAGTCGAGCCTGGCTATAATAGCTTTGAAGTTAAGTACCGTGTTAAAGGACGACAGAATTGAATCCGCAGAACCCACTACTTTGTTTCTTATAATGGCCTCGGCCTGATAATGCTTGGAACTGCCCTGCGCGGTTTCGAAAATTTTATAGGCAGTATGTGCTGCCTGACGCCACGACACGTATCGCGACTGGTCACCAGTGAATTCTGGCAAGGACTTCACTACGTCCAGAGATTCATCACAACTGACTTTCGAGTCGATTATCACCTCCCGATATTCTTCAAGCTGAGATGGTCTCTCTATCTGTGTGATCCTAGCTGTCGATGCGTCCACTGTCGATTGAAACTCCCTTCTTGTCTGTTCCGTTGCTGCCCGAACAGCGGCACTCATTTAAGTGCGAATGGTATTTTCGTCCATGTTGAGTCACTTTGTTTCAAAATTTACTTTTCTCTTACTAATTTAATCTTTCTATCTATCTATCTATCTATCTATCTTTCTTAATTCTATGGAGCACTCTACTTACAGTTTCATGCTAAAGTAATTTTTTCCAGGTCCTTTATTCCGGTAGGGGGAGACGGCGTATCCGTCCTGTCCCTCCTAGGCTACGCCTCGGCTTGGCGTGCAAGGCCTCAATTTTTATTAAAAGAAAAAAGTGTGCTTTTAATCTTTTTTGAGTTCTTTTTACGAGGTACGTATGCCTTTTTTTGGTTGAATTAATCACTTCAGCTGTTTTTATTTATTTTTTTGGATTTCATTATAAATTTTTTCAAGTTCTTTAGGCCACTGATTTAAGAGTTTTTATTTCGTTTTTAGTTAATATAATGTATAATATGTAATAATGCCGAGCGAGTCAATACAACTGATTTTAGCGGCGCCTGCACCTGAATTCCTAACTCCCTAACTGCCAACACCTCACGTGGACTGCCGTGTGACTCTTTTTTGCAGAATCTGCGATTCCCACGATTTTGGACTGCAGGTGTTCGTTGTTGCTGGCAAGCGCTTCCGTTGTTATGGCTGCGTTACCTGAGCTGCAGCTGCGCTTTTTATTTTTACTGATGTACTTGTTTGCGCTGCGCTTACGGATTTTGTTCAGTTGTTGTGTTGCCTACTGCATTATGTTATTTTGCTTTATTATTGTGGCTGCCTACTGCGGTATGTTAACTTGCATCCTTCACTCAATTTTATATCCCTCGAACAATAAATGTATTCCAAGACCTTTAATTTGAGCCAAGCCCGTCTAAGAGCCAAGTTATAACAATTGTAAACCAAACTTCGAAACTGCTGTGTTTTACTCCGAAATTAAAAAAAATTTCGTTAAATGTCGAATGAAATTTTAGAATCGTAACAATTTAGCTCTCAGACTTCTACCTTGGCTGAAATTAAAGGTCTTGAATAGCACTAAAACTGACTTGTTGTTCGAGCGATNCTTATATCCCTCGAACAATAAATGTATTCCAAGACCTTTAATTTGAGCCAAGGCCGTCTAAGAGCCAAGTTATAACAACTGTAAACCAAACTTCGAAACTGCTGTGTTTTACTCCGAAATTAGAAAAAAATTGCGTTAAATGTCGAATGAAATTTTAGAATCGTAACAATTTAGCTCTCAGACTTCTACCTTGGCTGAAATTAAAGGTCTTGAATAGCACTAAAACTGACTTGTTGTTCGAGCGATATAAAATTGTGTGACAGCTGTATGCAAATCATAAAAAATGCAATATATAATGCATTTTTTAAATTGGGGGGTTGACATTTTTTTCCCGTTTTTTAAACAGTGAAATCGTGTTTCTCGTCTCAAAATCTATAATATTAGTACAATAAAAAGTACAAAAAATGATTTTTTTTAATATATCCGTTGGATTTTGCATGTCTTTTTTCGAAGAACAATATTTTTGACCAATTTTTTTAAGGTCAAAGAGTGATTGAGGCTTAATGGCAATATTTTTTCTTAAAAGGCAATTATATTAGCTTTCAAAGCCATTTTTTTCCGTAGCAAAATATTGCTTCTGTCGAAAGCGCTACGATTAATTCGCATGAAGTGTTAAAAAAGCACACTGTGAGCCGTCGAGTTAGCTCGAATATCTTATTTTTCAGTCGAGATATGCAATTTTGAAATGTTAAAATTTCTACGGTATATTTTCCTCAAAAACATATGACTGAAAACATTTGATTTATAAATTATAATTCATTTATAAACAATATATGTATAATAAAATAAAATAAAATGTCTATCATACCTGGGCTTCAAAATTTTTGGTTCTGATTTCCAAATAATGAAAAATAATTTAATGATGTTAGATTTTATTTCTGTGCCCATTTCGTTATAGCTCGTTATTTTTTAAGCGAGTTAAGGTATTTACGCCATTTAAAACTATGAAATTATAAAATCTCGTCTGCGCGCTAGGCATACGAAAGATATCAATCCCTCTAAGTTTACCTTAAAGTGGTTCCACGACGCGTGAACGTGTAACCTTCTTGGAGCTGCCACGGCGGGTTCTAATATTTCCAACTCAAATTTGGTAACCTGGCCTTGATAAAATACCACTTCTCATTACTGTAGCAAACGCCTCAAGATTGCTTTAGATTATAAGGCCGAAACCGACTCTCCCTTTTCCATTAAATGAAATTTTTTCTATCAGTACGGCACTTATAAAATAAATCTCCATAATAAATTTAAAATACTTCCAAAGATTTTCTATCCTTCCAGAGATATGTATTAAGAAGTTTTTAGTATGTATGGGAGGCGACATGCCTCCTTTTTTAATAACTCACATTTTTTCCATGAGCAATTGATACATTTTGTATACACAACTCCACACCAAGTTCCAGTATTCTTCCACAAACACTTCCAGGGATATGTGGCAAGAAAAAGTAAATTTGTACTGGAAGTGCCACGCCCCTTTNAAACCGGTTAAGGAAGCAGCCTATTTTTCAATCCAGGTCATAAACCATTTTTGAACAAAATTTCATTTTCAAACAGGTGGCAATTTCCAACGTAGGTCATAAGCTATCTCTGTGCGAAATGACATGCAAATCTGTTCAGTCGTTTCCGCGTATTAATTTAATTAAAACTTTTTTAACAGGTGGCAAATCTTCCAAAAAATTAGCCTATTTTCCACTGTAGGTCATAAGCTATCTGCTTGCAAAATTTAATGCAAATCCGTTCAGACTTTTCCGCGTATTAATTTAATTAAACTTTTTTAGCAGGTGGTAACTCCTAAAAAAAGTAGCCTTTTTTCAACCTAGCTCATAAGCTATCTGTGTGAAAACTTCCATGCAAATCAGTTCACTCATTTCCGCGTATTAATTAAATTAAAAATTTCTAACAGGTGGCAACTCTTAAAAAAGTAGCCTACTTTCTAACCTAGGTCATAAGCTTTCTGTGTGCAAAATTTCATGCAAATCCGTTTAGTCGTTTCCGCGTATTAATTTAATTAAACTTTTTTAACAGGTGGCAACTCTTCCAAAAAAATTCGCCTATTTTCCACTGTAGGTCATAAGCTATCTGCTTGCAAAATTTCATGCAAAGCCATTGAGTCGTTTCCGCGTATTAACTTAATGAAACTTTTTTAACAGGTGGCAACTCTTAAGAAAAGTAGCCTATTTTCCAATCTAGGTCATAAACTACTATCTGTGTGCAAATTTTCATGCAAATCCATTCAGTCGTTCCCGCACATTAAATAAATTAAACTTTTTAACAGGTGGCAACTCATAAAAAATAGCCTATTAACCAATCTGGCCCATAAGCTATCTGCGTACAAAACTTCCCAACATACAAACTTACACATTTATAATATTAGTAAGATAAACCTAAGCTTAAAATTTTGTGGAACACTTAAAAAAACTCATCAAAATTTCAAACTTTTTTCTCAGAATTGTTTTTGAGTACATATACAGTTTTATTTCCCATTCAATTTTAGTGTAACAATGTGCAAGTTTCAAGTAGCTAAAAATTACCGTTGACTTTATGTAAGTATTTTAAGGAATCTTAAAAGAGCACTTAAAAGGGGAAAATTATAAGTAAAATGGTAAATGGGGTACGAAAAATTAAGGTACTTAGGCGGGTTGGGTAAATAAGCGGGGAGGTACTTAAGAGAGGGACTTTCTTCAGATTACATCAAAAAATTCATGGTGCACAAAAATGTTGGTTAGTTAAGCGGGTTATGTACTTAAGCGGGGAGGTACTTAAGGGGGTTTCATTTTATTTTAATTTGGTCGTAAATAAATTTATGTCCCGGGATCCCGAGGGCTCGGGACTCCCGGCATTCGGGATCCCGAATCCCGGTACTAGATGCCTTAGTAATCAGCAGCCTCAAAAACCTAAGTTTTTTAATGATGGGTTCTTCAGAGACACAAAAGTNACTCCCGGCATTCGGGATCCCGAATCCCGGTACTAGATGCCTTAGTAATCAGCAACCTCAAAAACCTAAGTTTTTTAATGATGGGTTCTTCAGAGACACAAAAGTTGTAAAGCAAAATCTAATTTACGGTTAGTTTAGACGCCATGTCAAATTTACCAAAAGGCCACACTGTTTTCAATGGGGGCGTCTATGCGATCATTTTGAGACCTTTAGCTCTGTAATTCGTGCAGTAGAATTTTGGCTATCGCACTGTACCGGTTGGTGTGGAAATGATTTTTTTTTTAACGTAATATATAAAAATGTGAGAAATTAAATTCTCTAGAAAGTTCTATAGAACCACTTTTTATGGAAAATTCAAAATAAGCTTCCAAATCGTAAAAAAACCCCAAAAAAACATATAATCCAAGAAGGCAGAATGTTCCCATACGAAATTTAGGGGCAAGACTGGATCCATGAACTACGTGTCAAGTAGAAGTAAAACGCATCAAAAGTTTGCTTCTACTTTTTTTTGAGAAAAGGTCTAATTTTACTGAGCCCAGCTCGATGGGAAGGAACAAAATAATTTCAGTTAGTTGAAAAGGGCGTGGCAATATGCCAAAATATGCCGAAANCCAAATCGTAAAAAAACCCCAAAAACATATAATCCAAGAAGGCAGAATGTTCCCATACGAAATTTAGGGGCAAGACTGGATCCATGAACTACGTGTCAAGTAGAAGTAAAACGCATCAAAAGTTTGCTTCTACTTTTTTTTGAGAAAAGGTCTAATTTTACTGAGCCCAGCTCGATGGGAAGGAACAAAATAANGCAAATCGTAAAAAAACCCCAAAAAAACATATAATCCAAGAAGGCAGAATGTTCCCATACGAAATTTAGGGGCAAGACTGGATCCATGAACTACGTGTCAAGTAGAAGTAAAACGCATCAAAAGTTTGCTTCTACTTTTTTTTGAGAAAAGGTCTAATTTTACTGAGCCCAGCTCGATGGGAAGGAACAAAATAATTTCAGTTAGTTGAAAAGGGCGTGGCAATATGCCAAAATATGCCGAAAAACTTCAGATTGGTTTTAAAGTAGCTATAAATCCAAAAAAAAAATCAATTGATTATTTTACTTTAGTGTTTTGCCGGCTCGAGGTCAATTTTAAAAATTCTTTTATGAAAACACAAGTTTTTTGGTGTTTATTTCCGATATATTTCGGTTACGCTTCGGTAACCGTTCTCAGGGCAACTATTGACAAACATGTGAAACATAAAATATACGTAAACACAAATTCCAAAAACAATAATTAAAAAGAAAACGTATACATACATTAATTTACACGTCCGCACTGTTTGACGTGGAGTTTGGTACTGTCGATTTGTTTGTAAGCAAGTGTCTGTACAAGTGAGCGCAGTTTTCAGTGTCCGTTTTGTAGTTCAGTCTTATGTTTGCCGGTGTGTTTATTATATGTAACATTTCTAAGGTAAAGCGCTTATTGTAGTGTTGTTCTTGTTGTAGAATCGCAGCGTCGTTGAAATTCGGTGAGTGGCCGCTAGCTGCACAGTGGGCCATGAGTGCTGTTTTTTTGATATTTGTAAGCTGACATTGTTTCAAATCCGATTTGTGTTGTGCTAATCTAGTTTTTAATTTTGATTTTGTGGTTCCTACATATAGGCTGTTACATGACTCGTTGTTTTTACCTTTACAAGGGATTTTAT
>NW_016159936.1:58320-63800 GCF_001687245.7 Rhagoletis zephyria | reverse complement strand
CTGTTCATATAACGTTTTTCTCTATAATCAACAGTTTTGCCGGTAAAAATAAATGTATGAAGAAAAGAAATATATTTTGCCTAAAATATTAAATTTTTTTATTTTTTAAATTCATAAAAAATCCAAAACGGAAAAAAAGGCAAGTCGTATTACTTTCACGCACCAAAAAAAAAAATAATTTTTTTTTTCTTCATACATTTATTTTTACCGGCAAAACTGTTGAGTATATAGAAAAACGTTATATGAACAGATTAAAGGAATTGTAATTTTTAATTTTTTTTAATTTGTTTGAGCAAAATCGGACTAGTGGTTCTCGAGTTATGTCAAAACAAATCTACCAAAGGTTACAATTTCCCCTATATGATAGTTACTAACTTCAAATAGATATATCTCGATTCCTAGACGTGACCCAGCAAAAGCCGGGCCACGTATAACTTGTTTTTGACCGATATAACATTTCCCGTTAGTTTCATCCCATCCCGATTTTGACTGTCGCATAGTGTAATAAAAAAAATGTGGTTACACAAGCATACCAATCAATTGAGAAAGCGGTGAATGAAAAATTTAATTCGGTGCCAGAAAAAATAAAGGCTTTTTTGAATTACAAGTTCGGGCGAAACTGAACTTTATATACCCGGCGCACGTATTAAATATCATTTTTTCACATTTTAGTAAACTGCATAATAAGGAAGAGTATTTTTCCCGATGTAAAACAGTTTCAATAATATGCTATGACATATTGAAATAATTGGACCAAATTTGGTGGAAATCGGTAAGGCGGTTATCGATATACCTTAGGTAGTCATAAGTGGGGGGTGCCACGCCCATTTAACAAAAATCAATAATCTTGTGTCTTATTAAAAGATTGTTGTATGTTGACATCTTTAGTTATTGAAAGATCGGAGTTTTCGTATTTATGAAATTTACCGTTATATGGTTAGTGGCAGTAATTTTAGTCTGATTTCAAAAAATTTCAAACTATTACTTTTTGCTAAAAGTGCCGAGTTTGGTAGAAATTGATAAACCTGGTACCGAGATACACATTTCCAAAAATTCCCCTCAATATCATTTTATGCTAAGAGCTCATTGCATATATCGATTTTGAGTAAATTAGCTTAAATAGTTACTAATTTATCGCTGTTTTCGAATTTCTGTAAATTACCGTTATATGGGATGTGGGCGTGGTTCTTGGCTGATTTCAAAAATTTTAAACTAGTTTCTTAATGAGGCCCTAAGCAATGTTCGCACCAAGTTTAGTGGGTATTGGTAAAGGGAATACAGAGATACAGCATTTCATCATAAGTGGGCGGGGTCACCCCCTTTTGCAAAAATTTCATAACTGTCTTATTTTACGCCAAAATTCTACTTCAAATACCAACTTTCAACAATTTGGATCCAGTATTTGTGAAAATATCTTAGTTTCTGCATATTTTGCAAATACCGTTATATGGGAGGTGGGCGTGGTTATTGCCCGATTTCGCCCATTTTCAATCCCAACCTACCTTGGATAAAGGGAAACCTGCTAACTAAATTATCGAGTTATCGTGTACACGGACAGATGGACAGACGGACGGACGGACAGACATGGCTTAATTGATTTCTCTTTTCATTCTGATCANTGAAAATATCTTATTTTCTGCATATTTTGCAAATACCGTTATATGGGAGGTGGGCGTGGTTATTGCCCGATTTCGCCCATTTTCAATCCCAACCTACCTTGGATAAAGGGAAACCTGCTAACTAAATTATCGAGTTATCGTGTACACGGACAGATGGACAGACGGACGGACGGACAGACATGGCTTAATTGATTTCTCTTTTCATTCTGATCATATATGTATACATTTGTCTATGTCTATCTAGATTAGTTTTGGCTGTTACAAACAACCGTTACGCGAACAAAATGGTGTGAAGAATATATAGTAATTCATCAATTGAGAACGGTTGGGCCGATTTGGCTAAATTTTTTTTAGTTGTTCGTAATTGCCAGGAGAAGGTTTTTGCGAAAGAAAATTTTGGGAAAACCCTCCGGGAAAGTCGGAAAATTGGAAAAATCGAAAATTAATTTTATTGTATGGAATTTTGTGTGCAATTCCTTCGCAATGCCATTCGAATGGAAAAATAGAAATTTCTAAGTGGAAAACTCGGAAAAATCCGGAATAACGCGAAATATTTGAATTTTTTTCCACGAAAGCTTGGAAAATTTCGGATAATTGTGAAATTCATTGGGAGCATGAATCAATTGGGAACAATATCCTCTTATGTTTCATAACGGATTCGAATTGGTGCTACTTTTTTGGAAAGGTGGAAAAAGGAGTGCAGAAAGTTTTTATTATTCCGATTGGTGGCGCAGGGGTCGAGCTACGCTAAAAAAAAAAAATGCATTTGGTNGTGGTTCTTGGCTGATTTCAAAAATTTTAAACTAGTTTCTTAATGAGGCCCTAAGCAATGTTCGCACCAAGTTTAGTGGGTATTGGTAAAGGGAATACAGAGATACAGCATTTCATCATAAGTGGGCGGGGTCACGCCCCTTTTGCAAAAATTTCATAACTGTCTTATTTTACGCCAAAATTCGACTTCAAATACCAACTTTCAACAATTTGGATCCAGTATTTGTGAAAATATCTTAGTTTCTGCATATTTTGTAAATACCGTTATATGGTAGATGGGCGTGGTTATTGCCCGATTTCGCCCATTTTCAATCCCAACCTACCTTGGATAAAGGGAAACCTGCTAACTAAATTATCGAGTTATCGTGTACACGGACAGATGGACAGACGGACGGACGGACAGACATGGCTTAATTGATTTCTCTTTTCATTCTGATCATATATGTATACATTTGTCTATGTCTATCTAGATTAGTTTTGGCTGTTACAAACAACCGTTACGCGAACAAAATGGTGTGAAGAATATATAGTAATTCATCAATTGAGAACGGTTGGGCCGATTTGGCTAAATTTTTTTTAGTTGTTCGTAATTGCCAGGAGAAGGTTTTTGCGAAAGAAAATTTTGGGAAAACCCTCCGGGAAAGTCGGAAAATTGGAAAAATCGAAAATTAATTTTATTGTATGGAATTTTGTGTGCAATTCCTTCGCAATGCCATTCGAATGGAAAAATAGAAATTTCTAAGTGGAAAACTCGGAAAAATCCGGAATAACGCGAAATATTTGAATTTTTTTCCACGAAAGCTTGGAAAATTTCGGATAATTGTGAAATTCATTGGGAGCATGAATCAATTGGGAACAATATCCTCTTATGTTTCATAACGGATTCGAATTGGTGCTACTTGTTTGGAAAGGTGGAAAAAGGAGTGCAGAAAGTTTTTATTATTCCGATTGGTGGCGCAGGGGTCGAGCTACGCTAAAAAAAAAAAATGCATTTGGTGCGTTGGTAGCCTTTTGCCTAGATTAGCAGATAGGATCAATTTTTTCCGTTAAGTGAGCCAGGGACTGATCTATTTGAAAAAGTCTTATTTATGGTCCGATTTTCTTGAAATTTGGCACGTAGGTAGCTTATTGGCTGGGTTAACATATAGGATATTTTTTCTGATAGGTGGAGCAGATACCGATCTATTCCAAAAAATCTTATTTATGATCCGATTTGCTTGAAATTCGATACCCGTATTATAGATATGTGTAGAACAGAATAGAGTCATTGTTTTACAGTTCGAAAGCGGCGCAAACATGCGGATATTGGCTATTTAACAATACTTATTACACAGGCCAACAAAAATGGGAACAAATTTGATGCAGCAAATGTTAGCGCTATTTTTGCCGAATTTTTGTGTGCTGATTACGAATTCGTAAGCTTAAAGTTTCCATCAGCTCCAGATTTTAAGAAAAACGATGTCAAAGTGAAGCTCTAGCAAAGAAACACAGGTGGTAGAACCTTCCACTTAGGCTTTGATTAAAACTAAAGATCTCGAATACTATCCTTTGCAAATTCCTGCACCTTTGCTTGATGGTCACTTATAGTCATTTGGTGCACAGTAATAACTGCAAAAGGTGATAGAACCTTCCACGTAGGCTTAAATTAAGGCTTGGACTTCTGACTTCAATCCCTGAAAATACCATTCCTACACCTTGACCCTAAGGTCCCCTATAGTAATTTATTGACCAGCAAACACTGATTTTTACACCATTTTTTCCAATTGCATAATTTTCCAGTATTTTTTTTTTTATTGTTGGATGATAAAAAGTAAATTGGTATAGTGACCATTAGGGCAAGGGGCAGGAATGGTACTTTCAGGGATAGTAGTCTGTAGTTCTAGCTTTAATTTAAGACTAAGTGGAAGGTTCCAATACCTTTTGTTTCATTACTAGAGCTTATCAAATATTTCCAAAATCGCGATTTTTTTACACTTTCACCACTTTTTTCTCAAAATCTGGAGCTGATGGAAAGTTTATACTTACGGATTCTTAATCAGCACAAAAAAANTGGAGCAGATACCGATCTATTCCAAAAAATCTTATTTATGATCCGATTTGCTTGAAATTCGATACCCGTATTATAGATATGTGTAGAACAGAATAGAGTCATTGTTTTACAGTTCGAAAGCGGCGCAAACATGCGGATATTGGCTATTTAACAATACTTATTACACAGGCCAACAAAAATGGGAACAAATTTGATGCAGCAAATGTTAGCGCTATTTTTGCCGAATTTTTGTGTGCTGATTACGAATTCGTAAGCTTAAAGTTTCCATCAGCTCCAGATTTTAAGAAAAACGATGTCAAAGTGAAGCTCTAGCAAAGAAACACAGGTGGTAGAACCTTCCACTTAGGCTTTGATTAAAACTAAAGATCTCGAATACTATCCTTTGCAAATTCCTGCACCTTTGCTTGATGGTCACTTATAGTCATTTGGTGCACAGTAATAACTGCAAAAGGTGATAGAACCTTCCACGTAGGCTTAAATTAAGGCTTGGACTTCTGACTTCAATCCCTGAAAATACCATTCCTACACCTTGACCCTAAGGTCCCCTATAGTAATTTATTGACCAGCAAACACTGATTTTTACACCATTTTTTCCAATTGCATAATTTTCCAGTATTTTTTTTTTTATTGTTGGATGATAAAAAGTAAATTGGTATAGTGACCATTAGGGCAAGGGGCAGGAATGGTACTTTCAGGGATAGTAGTCTGTAGTTCTAGCTTTAATTTAAGACTAAGTGGAAGGTTCCAATACCTTTTGTTTCATTACTAGAGCTTATCAAATATTTCCAAAATCGCGATTTTTTTACACTTTCACCACTTTTTTCTCAAAATCTGGAGCTGATGGAAAGTTTATACTTACGGATTCTTAATCAGCACAAAAAAAAGCCTATCAAAAACAGCTCCAACATTTGCCGCATCAAAATCGGTATTGCCCTGTGGTACCTACACTATATAAAGAGAAGCTCCTTATTTTTAACCGGCTTCCAAAAAAGGAGGAGGTTATCAGTTCGTCGGAATATTTTTTTTTTTTTTTTTTTTTT
>NW_016159936.1:46881-55300 GCF_001687245.7 Rhagoletis zephyria | reverse complement strand
TTTTTTTTTGCTAAAAATTACTTGTTATAAGAAGTGATCTCGCGAACGGCTGTACCGATTTTTTGAAATTTTGGTCGCCTACTGCAGACTTCCGATATATTAAGGGAGCGTGGCATCACCCATACATATCGAATTTTTCATACCGTATATCTCTGGAAGTATTTGTGGTAGTGTCCTGGAAATTGGTATAGAGATTTTGGGGCTACTGGAAAAAGGACGTGGCGCTTTCGAAACATATTGAAACTATCTGTAAATATATACGCCCAGAATACAGTGTTCTTTTCTTTTTCATAATACATTTTTTTTGTTAATTTCTTATAGAAATATAGTTAATTTTGCATCAAATTTTGAGTATGCAGTTTTGTAGTTCATTCAATTTCAGTATCATAAAGTGCAAGTTTTAAATAGCTATAAGTTACCGTTGATTTTTGAGAATTTTTTCGCTGATGATGTTGCGCATTTTCTACGTACTAGATCCCTCTCACCCGCTTCGCTGAGTGTATGAAATTTCTACGTGCTACATTAGGCGTAATTTATTTTAATTAAACTCCACTTAAAATATACGAAAATTGGGAGACTTTAAATTTTTTAAATATCTTCAAAATATATTCCAACCAAAACTATCTTAACCCTCTCTCTTGTGATACTTATGTACATGTAATTTATAAATGAAGCCATTTCAAAATCATTTCGATTAATACCCATATTGTAATAGTTCATTGAAATGATTGAAGATTTTGAATTTTACTTTTTAAACCGTTAATTCCTATAATTCAAGTTGAATTTGAATTTTCAAACATGTGGAGTCCCTGCTATACATATGTTGCATAGAAAAAAAGCATTTTCAAGATTAAACCTAGATTGTAATAACTCATTCAACTTATAATATAATTGTATTTGAAACAGGTGGCATTTCTAATTTAAACTCGAATTTTAAAACAGGTGGCAATCGTTTTCGAAATATTTTCCTACTAAACTCTATTAAATCCCTCATATTGTGAAACATATTCCAATTATCAAATTCCTTTAATTCAAGAAGAATTTGATTTTTCAAACAGTTGGCAACCCTCCCACATGTAGTTTAGAACTAAAACCCTTAACAAAAAACTTTCGATTGATACCCAAATTGTAGTAATTCATTTAAATTAAATGAATTTAAGTTTTAAACGGGTGGCAACGCTTGTAAAATACCTCAGTAGTATTTTAATGTTCAATCTGAAGGTTTATCAGCAATCTTTCATTTGACACTCATATATTAATTTTTCAGATAGCTTGCAAATAATTAATTTAAATTTGACTTTTCGAACCGGTGGCAACCCTTTCCAAAATAATTTCAGAGTACATCTTTTATAAGCCCCTTGTCATCCATTCTTTAATATAATTTTCAAATAAACTATTCCCTTAATTCAAGTCGAATTTGATTTTTTAAACAGCTGGCAGCCCTCCTCCATTAGTATGGAATTGATTTTATAGACATACATATATGTATCTATACCAAGTTTCTACTCTATCAAAAATATTTTCTGAGATGTGATTTGCGGCACGAAAATTCCGTTTTATGGGTGGTGCCACGCCCCCTGGAATAATTGAGATTAAATCTATCCTATATTTTAAGTTGGGCTAAATGGCACCAGTGCACAAAATTTAATGGGAATCGGTTAAGTAGTTAAAGCGTGAAAGCGTAACAAATAAGCAAATTCACTTTCGGATTTATAATATTAGTAAGGATGAGAACATATTGCATGGAACTGAATTTGCCATAACTCGACTTTGGAGCCAGCTATTGGCAGGTGTATTTATCCTTATGTAGCGAATATGTATTCTGAGTTTGAAGCAAATCGGGCTATAAATGCGATTTTTAGTGCAGCTCGCCCCTGCGCTACGTATCGGAAAAGCTAAAAGTTTGTGCACTCTTCCTCCGAAACACCTTTCCAACAAAGCAACAATCGTTCGAATCGGTTAAGAAACATAGGAGAAAATTGTTCCCAATTAATTCATGCTTGCCTATTTATATATAGATAACGAATGCGTGATAGTTTTTTTGTATGGGAAAAAATGCCGAAGAGTTTCAGTACGTATTCTGGTGGCTTAACTCCTTCTAAATGACCGAAACGATTTTAGTGATAATTTTTAGTGGCGCTGGAGCCGAGTTATTGCTAAAAATCGTCGATTCGGAGGCACCAGGAATCAAAGTCTAATTACTCCCGTTAAATCAACCATCAGAACCATTGCGGTCCATGCTTTACGGTGACTAAACAGAATGTGGACCAATGATACTCACCAGTTTGGAAATTGCCACCAACTATACTATACAGATTCAAGGACGATTCACCATCGAGCCGCAAGGACTTCGTCGACGGCAATAGAGGATATGCCTTCTGTCGACCACAAAACCAAACGTGAACGTGAATTGCTGGCGAAACCGTTGTACCAAATGTTTCAATAAAAAAAATAATTTTTGGCGGGACGAAGTTCGCCGGGTCTGCTAGTTTAATAATATAACTCACAAACTTTTTTTATTAAACTTTTAAGAGCAATTTAATAGTGCAAAATTGTTGGTTTTTAGTGGAATTTTTTAGCGCCATAAACGTATTTATTATTATTAGCAAATTTTCGGTTGCCCTCGTTATGAGGTATTGCTTAAAGGACCACATCTACAATTTCGATTTAGACATGAACATATACCTATAACCCATCCAAATCATTTATACTAATGCTAGGACCTTTTCCAAAGCTGCTTATTTTTTCCCCTTTCTACTACTTTTAAAATGCATGCCAATATTAAAAGAGTCTGCCATTTGGTGAGCTCATACCGACATCACCTTCTCTTATTCCNTACATATACCTATAACCCATCCAAATCATTTATACTAATGTTAGGACCTTTTCCAAAGCTGCTTATTTTTTCCCCTTTCTACTACTTTTAAAATGCATGCCAATATTAAAAGAGTCTGCCATTTGGTGGGCTCANACTTTTAAAATGCATGCCAATATTAAAAGAGTCTGCCATTTGGTGAGCTCATACCGACATCACCTTCTCTTATTCCACCATGATTTCAATCTTGATACAAAAAAGAAGGTAGTTTCAATAAACAACTTTTGACGGATAATAACATTTTTTGAAGTTTCAAGAATTGTGAGTATTATCAACGGCCTTGCCACTTTGATAATATTAAAACAATAAATCGGAGTATTTCCCTTCCGATATTTATACCAATGTAATAATATTTCAAATCAAAAACCATTATCAGTGCTTTGTATTTTTTGTACTTACGTAGCTCGCACTATTTTTATTAAAAATATATGAAATATAAACTTTTAAAGAATACTTCATCGTAATTGTTCTTTTTATTTTATAATAAAAACCACGCGCGCATTATGCTGTTTTTTCGTTTTCTTATTTTTCTTGCGATTTAAAAATCTAATTCTAAAGAATAGTTGCATTCCAGGTGCTCAAGATATTCACGACTTGCAGGTTTTTTTTTTGCAGGAAAGCGTTCCAGGTACCAAAAAACCTTTAAGTCAAACCACTTTTGTAAGAGTAACTTGCACTTTCTCTCAGTCCGAAGTTTTTCTTCCTGCAAGTTCATGAAAAGTGTCAAACGATTGACAGGGTTACATTTGCAAAGAACCTTAAACGCCACGGAGACAATGAAACAAATACGTCAAGCATTGCGTATTTGTGAGTGAGGTACATTTCATAAAGCTGTTAAGCATTGGTAAAACAATTTCTTTTTCTTGTCCGCGCACTTGCTCCCCCGACGATCAGAAGGCAAGTGAGCTTGTTTTTTGTCAAGCATAACGCGATACGGTTGATAAAGATATTTGATTGTCTCCATGGCGCTTTAAAATAAAAAAATGGAAGTAGTTACAGAAAAAGTGGTTTTTCGAGTTCCAGGCGACTTTTACTGTTTCGCTCTCGCTCCTTTCTTTCAAGAGAGTAATTTTGTTATTTGACAGTTTTACAGGATTTTACAGGAAGTTACCTGGAACGCTACTAATGTTCTTCCCAAATAAAACCTTTTCATGTTTTAGTTCAAATTTACTTTTAAATTTCCCATCAGATTTTGCAAAAAATTTGGCTTTATGATTAGCGTATCACCATTAACTTTCACAAATTTTGAATTTAAAGTTTCTAGTGTATGCAAAAAATCACGAAGTTGGTTGGAACAGACCGCCCTCCTATAAACAATTAACATATCCTCGTTTAAAGTACAAAACCGCGTATCAACAAAATGCAAAACTGCGTGTGTGAGGTTGCATAAATCAATTTCTATCTACCGTGTCTCTCCCACCCCAAATCCAACACCGAATTTGCGCTCCTTTACATGGCAGCTGTAGTAGACGTCGCAAGGCCCCAGACATTTTTTGCTTTGCCCGGTCCATTTCTTTGGTGGCGGTGATGTCAGCTTTTGTCCTTATGAGGACATCAACCAGACGGGCAGAGGCACCTGCCCTATTAAGGCTCCGAACATTCCAGGTTCATGCCCTCAAATCGTAGTCCTTTAAACGTTTGCCGTGGTCGTCATCAGTGTTGCCAGGTCTTCGGCATGAGAAAACGTCCCTCTTGGTCTGAAAAAACGTCATTTCCTACCCAAAAACGTCTTATTCAAATTAATGTCCAAAAAATTTGTCATTTTGACAGAGCAGATTTAAAATTCATTGTAAACTGGTTTGAGATCGTTAGTATAAAAATCATTTTATACATACACTTGTCTTCAGCTGATTAAGTCATCACCATTTTGATCGATTTTGGCTGTTTTTCTTTTGTTTATTTAATGTTTATTATTTTTCCATAAAAGCCAAGCTTATTATATAACAAACCAAATATAAATCCACATTTCAAACTTTGTGCAAAAATTATAGAAAATCTGCAAAGCTTCAGCTAGATTTTCAACTTTTTATTTAGATTTTTTAGAATTTTTTCGAGTATGCAGTTTGATAGCCCATTAAATTATCGCGTTGATATTTAATAATTTTTTTTTGTTCTTGTAGACATTTGGTGAGGGGGTCGGTTGACGAAAATTCTAAATTACGTTCTGCTAAGAAGGAGCATAGCAATATTTCAGCTTTTTTTGCGTTCATTACATTTTCAATAGGTCCTTAAAAAGTCGCCTACTTTTTCTGACTTTTTACGCTGCTACAGCTTTTTTGATGCTTTTGCGAGCGTGCGTGTTGCAAGAGATCAGCTCTTCCTGATTTCGCTTTTAATGTGCAATTGGAAACATTACAATAAGCCTCGTAACCTCAAGTGTTTACACAACCAGCATTTAAACACAAGATCCTTAGTCCAAGAATCCAAAAAAATGCGCGTATGCTTGGTATGCATCATATTTAAGTCATCTGTGTCCTAAGATCAAATATCTTTTGAAGCAGCTGCTGCAAAACACAAAGCTTGTAAAGATTTATTAAGAAAATAATTCAAAATCAGTTCTACTTAGTACAAGATTTAGTCACAGAGCAAAATTACTGGGAAGTTAAAAAACGTCATTTTTTACACAAAAAAACGTCCAAACGTCAACAGGATACAAAAAACGTCCAAATGACGTTAAAAACGTCAACATGGCAACGCTGGTCGTCATCAAGAAGGAGGTTCTCATCCGAGGCTTTGTTATCTGTTGTCCTTGGAGCCTCTTTTTATGTGGCGGGCCCAAACCCAGCCCACAACCCATTGCTGGAGCGGGGGTGGTTTCGTATAACCGAATACATGTTTATAAAGCGAGCCGCTTGCTCCAAGACAGGCACCGGCTTGAAGCTGCACCTACTGGTGAACAGACGCTGCATACTTCAATGAGCCTTTAAACAATCCTTTTGGAAAACAGAATTTACTACCGCTCGCGAGTAACCCTGTTGGAGATTCTGTAACCAACCCGGTGGAGTCTTTAGTAACGGCAGAAATAGAAGAACCTTAGGTTTAACGGCTCACTCTCTTGGAGCAAGAGGCTCACTATATAATCGTGTGCTCAAAAAAAATCCCAGGTTCTCCCGTTGCGCTGAGTTTGATGACGACCACGGTGAAAGCGCAGAGTAGTAAGATTTGAGGGCAGGCATCCAAGAGCCCAGACAAATATTTGCGCTCACGCCTCAATGGAAAAGAAGGACTAGGCGACCAAAGACCTCTGCTATGAGCACTGCGAGCACTTTTACCGTTGGAAAATTCAGCTTTTATTACGAAACGTCTGATAACGAACTTAGGCTGATCGACTTCATCGGAACATAGGATAAGAAGAATCATCAATCTACACGACTGCCACGCTTTCATTATTTTGAATGTGCGTACACTCCGAGGACCAAACATCAACTCGGATCACTCCCTTGTTGCAGCCTAGAAACGCACATGCCTCTGTGCCCAAAAAAATATGCATTACACCATGGTACCATGCAAGTTGAAGCAACGCGATATAAGATGGAAGGCAGACCTATTTTCCTTAAAAACGTCCGAAATCTATATCAGAAAGTTAAACGACTTACGAAAGGTGTCCAGACTAAAGCGAACTCCGGTAAAAACAACCATAGCGACCTAATGACCGATGTCGAGAACATACTTGAATTATTAAGCACGTCAAATGAAAGTTGATTAGGTACATACATCATTTCTTATATGGTCGGATGAACGCATGCCCGGCGACTGGAATTTAGCTCACACCACAAGAAGGGCGAACAAGCCGCAAGCGCAAACTACACCGGTATCATGATTCTAAGCACCGACTATAAAGTGGACTAATATGGCAACTCTCTGTCATGTAATTCCTTGAGTTTAATTTTGAGGAAGATAATAATAGGTACTCACATCACTATTGATAGCTTTAATTTCGAAAAGGTTGGAACCAAAATTAACATTGAAATCCAACGGATGATCACTCTGGCGCACAACCATCGAGGCGGGCGTCGAATTGATCGAGGGACAGATATCGCAAACGATGAGCTGTATGAATCATGACATGCTGGCTCAGCAATGCCATACGTGTGGACATATACCATCCAGTCCTGAAAAGAAAGGCCGCCTCTCCGATGGAAATACCTGCATAAGAAGGATTTCGTTTCATGTGACATTTACAATTGACGTCAGTTGGCATAGAATAAAAACAACTGACCTTCTTTATTGGGCACGTCCAAAATAGCTCCAGCGGTTACAGCTCCAATCAACGAGAATAAGAAATAAGTGACTCAGAAGAGAACACATAATTCGAAATCGTACAGAATTTTGCATTAGGCTCAATGACCCTGCCAGCGCTTCCGAGTCATGGGTTTCTAAATATCCCTTGATTGACACCATATCGTTCAACTTGAAAGCTTATCTAGCGGAAATGAAATATGTTTATATTACTTATTTAGTCTTTTAGATCTTTTCTTACAGACTATTGATTTAAAAATTACATAGTTAATATGTGAAAAACATATTAAGATTATGAGTATTTTTTACTGATGACGCGCAATACCAGCTAAAGTTCCGGTCTTGATCTTGGCGGTCACGAATTCGTTTTGCTGTTGAAATTTCGAGACAGATATCGCTTGAAGCGACGCGACGGTATAAGCAAAGTGGTTTAAATTTGTCAATGATATTCTAGTTAGTTCTGAAATATACATTTCTTCCACTATTCCTCTTTCCTGTAGGGAAACTACACTACCACTTTTCAAAAGCCAGTCTTCGTTTTTTGCTTCCTCAATTTCGAACAAATTGCTTTTAGCTAGTTATGCCCAAATGTCGCTTAAATATTTCTTCGCAGCTAAATCCTAAAACCAAGAAATTGCGGTCTTACTTATGTACATATGCTAGGTTGTATGAATGTGTTTGCTTTTGTACGCTTGCAAGTGGTCGGATATACCATGTGCGATATTTGCACTCTCAACAACGAATAAAAAAATATGTGTGCGACACTTCCACCGGAGAGTTTGCAAGAGTACTCATGTGTGATTGCTGTTGGTGTCAAAACGATTCCCACCAGAGGCAAGTGCACTCAGGCGGAACGCCGCGGGTATGCATATAGGATGGTCACACAGACCAAAGCGATTGCTAGAAAATCCAAATAAACCCAAAAATGAAATCGACCTTAAAGGCAATTTACCGAATGCAGCAACACTAGATGCATAGTCGTTTATTATAAATACTTGTATGCATTGATGTGTCTATTTGTTTGCATGGATGTGTCTATGAATCTATGTGTGCTTATGTATGTCAATTTTCGGGGGTTTGTCGATCCCGGGATTTTCGGGATCTGAAAATACAATCCCGGGATCCCAGGATTGTCCCGAAATTCAGGCAAAAGTGCAACACATCTGTGATCATCCTATTATAGTATTTTAAATCAGATTGATATAACAAAAAAAAGTACAATTTATTGTAATTCATTTACATATTTATTAAGGCGATAAATCAGTATTTTCAATCAACAAAAAACAAACATAAAATTTGACAAAC
>NW_016159936.1:46321-46522 GCF_001687245.7 Rhagoletis zephyria | reverse complement strand
CCAACATCGTTAGTAAAAAAAATTCAAAAATCAAGGGAGTTTTTAGCAACTTTAAAATTGCACTTTATTGTATTAAATTGAATGGGCTATAAAACTGAGTAATAGAATTTTTTGTAGAAATTATGATTAAAAAGTTTGATATTTTTATGATAATTTGGTGAACTTAAACCAACTTTCTCTAAAGTGTGAAATTTTGATTTA
>NW_016159936.1:31831-46054 GCF_001687245.7 Rhagoletis zephyria | reverse complement strand
AAAAAAAATCTATGCAAAAGATTTTAGTAAGTGACTGTATTTGGTACAGCAGTAACTGCCTATGTAACTNGTTTGTTGTAAAATGAGCTATCTATTTTTTTTAATTGACAAAAAAATACCATGAAAAATATTTTGAATATTGCAAAAAAAAATTCTATGCAAAAGATTTTAGTAAGGACTGTATTTGGTACAGCAGTAACTGCCTATGTAACTATATAAAATATTTTAAATCACGGTTTGATATCAATTTAAGATATTATCAGTATATTTAAGTAATAATAAAAACGTTAACACATTTTAGTAAAAAATAAATATATAAGTGCATCACCTATTCCATTTTGAGCGAAGCAAAATTATTCCTTCTTTTGATNATATTTTGAATATTGCAAAAAAAAATTCTATGCAAAAGATTTTAGTAAGGACTGTATTTGGTACAGCAGTAACTGCCTATGTAACTATATAAAATATTTTAAATCACGGTTTGATATCAATTTAAGATATTATCAGTATATTTAAGTAATAATAAAAACGTTAACACATTTTAGTAAAAAATAAATATATAAGTGCATCACCTATTCCATTTTGAGCGAAGCAAAATTATTCCTTCTTTTGATGGAAATGCGATCTTAAAGAAATTATAGCATTAAGGGTTGCAAAAAATTCTTGTTTTGCCCTTGAGAGGGGATATTTGTGANATAAAAATTTAATTGGCTAACAAAAAAATTGTTTCCAGCAATCCCGGGATTTAAATCGACTAATCCCGGGATATTCGGGACTTAAAAAAGACAGGGATCCTGGGATCCCGAAATCCCGTGATCCCGGGATTGACATCCCTAGTATGTACGTTCACTAAGCAAATAACCAACCAACTGAAGTTGAAAGCAAATTGGCTTTGGGTGATATCCTGTTGTTTGTTCATTCGACCGTTTCTGTTATGCCAACTATGTTGTTTATTGCCATCATGAGCATGCAAATATTTGTNAATATTCGGGACTTAAAAAAGACCGGGATCCTGGGATCCCGAAATCCCGTGATCCCGGGATTGACATCCCTAGTATGGACGTTCACTAAGCAAATAACCAACCAACTGAAGTTGAAAGCAAATTGGCTTTGGGTGATATCCTGTTGTTTGTTCATTCGACCGTTTCCGTTATGCCAACTATGTTGTTTATTGCCATCATGAGCATGCAAATATTTGTTGGATGCTAAGTACAATATGCAAAAACACATAGACACATGTGGGCTAGCTACCATGTTGTAAGTACATACGTTTTGTGTGGAATTCGTACCTGCCGCCGTTTGTAGCGTCACTTTATCTGCGGGGCACGGATGATTAATTTAAAATAGTAACAAATCCGCACAAAGCCAATGACAATCAAAAACAAAAACATAACATAATCATTATTAATATCAACTGCAATGACATGACCAACTACTGTGTCAGATTATATGAACCAACTCTTTAACGAATAAGTGGTAACAACCACACATGAGGAAATGTATTTCAGGGGAGCAGTCAGTGTCCACGCGTACCTGCATAATTGTCGCAGAACAACAATGTACCTATGTATGGGAATAACAAATACATACATATGTATATGTGTATGTACTTTTTGTTAACGAGGAGGGAGCATCAAAAGCCTGTGTACCCCGTCAGTTTTGCTCCGGGTAGTGGCTTCACATACCAAAACATTTACCAGAGCCATCTTTTTTCGCGCCCAGCAGCTTCATTATCTTCCTCAGCATTTCATTTGTCTCGTCCAGTGTTTCCACTTCCACCCGATGGGCTTTGTAGGCTGGTCTACTTAGGAGCGCTGCCGTTTCACATGTCTGAGCATACGAGACGGTTTCAGCAAATGTTGGCTTGTTGGAATGTCTCGCATTCGGTTGACGAACCTCTGGACTTTTACCCTTTCAAGGTGCTCACCAGATGAGTGCCCAATTGCCAGGTGAGCCAACTTCTCGATTTCTGAGGCGAATTCCTGTAGAGTCTCGTTGGATTTTTGGCAGCGGTTCTCCAGCTCCATCTGGTAAATCTATCTCCTCTTCTCGCTACCATAAAGCCTCTCCACTGCGCCCATTAACGCATCGTAACTGTTCCTTTCACAGTCAGGGATAGTCTGCAAGATTTCCGCTGCAGGTCCTTTTAATGCTACGAACAGAGCAGGGGATTTATCCTCCGCGCTCCAGTTATTTGCTGTAGCCGTCTTTTCGAACTGTAGCTTAAAGATATGGAAAAGAACCGTGCCGTTTGAGTGTTTACCTTTGGAGCGTCCGTCGAAGTAGATGGCCGATTTAACTGCAAATCTCTAACACGACCTTCCAACTCGTCTACTTTAGCCTCCATTTTTTTGTCTCCCTTTGATTTTATTGTGTATTTGTGTAATTTTTGCATTCTGTGCTGTGGCTGAGTTTCTAGTCGGGGTAACACCTGCGATGATATCTCTGATGATATGCGTGTCTCCAGCGTTTGCATCTGTGTGGAAACATCGGAAGACAACTGCGACCTCTGTTTCTGCATCATCTGTGATATGGCAGCCAATAGCGTGTTCATATCCATAGGTGTTGATGAACTAGGAGCATTTTGTTGTTCTACAATCCATTTAGATGTCTGCTGTACATCCTTCGCTGAACCGGCAGCATCTTCCTTGTCTTCGCTTTTCATGGATTCCTCATCGTCCCCGTGATGGAAGTCGTATTTATCAACGTCGATGCCTTTTTTCCTTAGCCTCTCGCAGCCGTGATAGTAACTCAGCTTTTCTTCCGGAGGTTGCTAAACTTCGCTTTCCAACTCCTGTTTGAGTTCCTCGATCTTTGGCTCTTGAATTTCTGCCATTTTGAAAAGAGCGTCATTCGGGATTCATTTAACAATCCAAATTCTGACACCAATTGCCACGATTATCCTTGACTACTTGACGGATTTACCAAAATCTCTTCGGTTCGTATCGCTGGATTTTTAGATAAGGGCTCACGATGACCAAATTACAGTACAATTAACTTTATTGTACAACAAACAATTTATAATACTCGCTAATGCAATAACAACACTTTACAATACTCGTTAAAGCAAGTACAACGCTTTACAAAACTTGCTAACACAATTTATCTCTGTTTCACAACTTGCTTGTAGCTTGCTGATTCGCAAGTGAACTTATTTTATAGCTTTCTGACTTGGAACTGAACTTCTCGCGCTGTGGCAGCGGCCATAAGGCGCTCACACTCATGGAAACTCTAGAACGTTCTACTGTCTATGGCACATTCTCTCGGTGTTCGCAGTATTCATCTACTCGACGTTTCTTGTTTTCGAATATTCTACCTCTTTCGTCGAACATTCTGCCATTTTCTCGTTGTTCGCTTCGATTTGCCGCAGTATTCACCAAAATACAAAGTATTTTCGACAATCTTACTTTACGCAATATATTTAGAAGTATTAGTTTTATATATTATTTAAAGGGGCTGTCCTTATTATGTCATTATAATTAAAGAGGTTTTTTGTTTTTTTAAATAAAAATGAGAATAATGTGTTTTAAATAGTAGAAGCTATTTTGGGGCAATACCATTGAAAATAGGGGAATTTTTTCAGTAATTTCGGGGAATTACCCTTAATAGGGTTGGCATCCCTGGTGTGGGACTTTTACCCGAACTAAACCCTCCACCGTCCTGTTCCGTATTCTCCCGGTACTACCGTCAAGTATTTCGTCGGGAGGCGGTTTGAGTACGAAACTCACATGTACGTTACTGTTTTTTGATAGTCATTTCCTGCTACCCCCTATCGACCATATGGGTCAGGATACTGGTTTAACTTACCAAGCTATGTATGCAAGTACCAGGGATGTTGCGAATATTTGTATTCGCATTCGTTATGCGAATGATTCGCATCATTTTACGTATACGCATTCGACATTCGCATTTGCATCAAATGATACGAATGTTTTGCGAATGCGAGTTAGTGTAACAGAAAATACACTACTGTACCGATGACATCATCCAATGTATGATACAGAATCAGTAGTTTACGTAAAAGATTCCTATTGAACATTATCAGCAACCAAAACATTCCTATTGAAGATTATCAGCAACCAAAACATTGTCAGCAAATAAAAGATTAAACATTATCAGCAACCAAAACATTCCTATTGAAGATTATCAGCAACCAATAAACAAAAGAAACCAGAGCCTATAAATAGAGGATTAAGCATAGAAATAAGTTAGTCTTCTATTATACTGAAGCATATGAACTTCAGGTTAGAATTGATTTAAGTACATCTTGGTACCAATAAAATTATATTTATTTATGTACATCGAGAGTATGAATTCAACTGGGGGCTCAATAAGTGAATAGTAAAAGGAACTCCTAAAAAATCAAATTCCACACGTCCTGAAAAAGAGGACAAGGAGAACCAAAAATAAAACTGGACCGCTTCCGAAAAAAGCGATTACAAGTGTTTGATCAAGGCAGAGGAATCATTATGGAAGCAAGGGTAGTAACCTTGGAACAAGCTTATGCCGCTGTAGAAGCACAATTAGCCCAGCTGCAGCAAGCGCAAGTACCTGAAATCGAAGAATTCCAACCGATAAGTCCCAGGATAAACAATGCAAATGAAATAAATTTGAGACTATTCGAACGGCTACCAGTGTTCAACGGAGACACATCCAAATACAGGACATGGAGGGCAACCATCATATCAGCAATGAGTCCCATAGAAGCCTTTCGAGATACCAAACCATATTACGATGCATTATTTATAATACGTCACACGAAGATCGAAGGAGAACCAGCAACTCTTCTACAGAATCATGGCACAGTATTTCACTTACAAGCAATACTCAATCGCCTAGATTACAGCTACGCCGATACTAGAAGCTATAACGCCCTCATAGAGGAAATGAAAAGACAAATACAAGGAAGACAGACGCTATCCGAATTCCACAGCAAGATCTGTCAAATCTTTAATTTAGCAATGACTAAATGCGAAATTGATTACCCAGGGAATACTCACTCTCTACAGCAGGTCACAAAAGAAATGGCCATAGATTGCTTCCGCAATGGCATAAATGATGAATTTACTCAACACACATTATATGCAGCAAAACCAAGAGATTTAGAAAGTGCATACGCAATTGCCACGGAGATTCTTTATAAAAGGCAGAACAATCCGATACGACGAGAAGCTTATAACTACCCCAAACACCCACAAAACGAACGGAAGTATCAACCAGGAGTTCAACCTATTCCCCACATGGAAAGATCAAACCCGACACCAATGGACGTGGATACATCAATAGGAAGATTCCGGCAACCCACGAATAATCAGCATCAACAACAGCAATCGTATCAACAGAATCCCTTCAGAAACAACTATGAACGACAAAGAGCAGGATACGCACCTTTCAATCCCAATAGAGGAGAACCATTTAAACGAAACCACCAACCAACGTCATCCAGATATAATATAGCACCACAGAAACTACAAAGGATCAACCAAATAACGGATAATAATAGTGATCAGTCATTAAGGGTAAATATAGATGAAAGCGAATTTGAAAATAGAGCTACTTTTTTAGACGAGTAAATAATCTGCCGTGTCTTCAGATTATTTTACATGATAACAAAAAACTATTAGTTTTAATAGACACAGGTTCGACATTAAATTATATTGGGAAAAATATTCCAAATGGAAAGACCTTCCCAGTTAAACAATTTGTTAGTAGAACTCTGAATGGTTCAAACACAATAAACTCAGCCAAGAAGATTAGAATGCTAGGACAAGAATTAATATTTTTTGAAATCGAAGAATTAAAAGAATTTGATATGATATTAGGAGAACAATCCTTGAGAGAAATGAAAGCTAAGATAGATCTGTTCGAATATAAAATGATGTATGTCAGGAGAACAGAACAGAAGAAAAAAGAAATGGATGTCAGTCAAGTAAATTTCACAATAGATGAGAGCAAATATAAAAAAGAAGTTGAAGAAATTATGAGAATTAATGAGGAAACAAATCCTATTTTACCATTTACAACAACAATTGAAGCGACGATCCGCACTAAAACTGAAGAGCCAATATGGACGAAACAGTACCCTTACCCCTTTTCAGACAATAATTTTATAAATAAAGAAATAAATAAAATGCTAGAGAATAATATAATTAAACCCAGTAAAAGTCCCTATAACTCACCCGTATGGACAGTACCAAAGAAAGGAACTGACGAGTTAGGAAACCCTAAGAGAAGAATGGTCATAGACTTCCAGAAATTGAATAGCGAAACCATTACCGATAGATATCCCATACCCGATGTCAACATGACAATACAGAATTTAGGTAAAGCAACTGTTTTTACAACCCTAGATTTGGAAGCAGGTTTCCATCAGATAAAAATCAAGGAGTCAGACACCGAAAAGACAGCCTTTAGCATAAACGGAGCAAAATATGAATTCTTAAGGCTGCCGTTTGGACTAAAGAACGCACCTTCAATATTTCAAAGATGCGTAGATGACATATTAAGGAATTACATAGGAAAATTCGTGCATGTATATATAGACGATGTGTTAATATATTCATCCTCACACGATGAACATATGGAACACATAAGAATTGTTATAAATGCACTGCGTCAAGCAAATATGAAGATTTCATACGAAAAATCTCATTTTTTCAAAGACAGCACTGAATATTTAGGACATATTATTAAACATAACAGAATAACCGTAGACCCACAAAAAATTGAGACCATAAAAAATTACCCGGTGCCTATGAATCTGAAAGAATTAAGATCATTTTTAGGACTAGCAGGATATTATAGAAAATTCATCAAAGACTACGCCAAGATTACTAAACCCCTAACATTGTTTTTAAGAGGAGAAAACGGTCTCGTAAAGAAAAATCAAAGTGAAAGAATGCAAATAAAATTAGATGAGGAAGCCATAAAAGCGATGAATATATTAAAAAAGGAATTACAAGCACAAGTCGAACTCTTTCAACCCGATTTCAATAAACCCTTTGATTTAACCACGGACGCAAGTAATTTTGCCATAGGAGCTGTGTTATCCCAAGGTAGAAATCCCATTTGTTTTATATCCAGAACACTAAGCGAGACGGAACAAAAATATAGCACGAACGAAAAAGAGTTATTAGCCATAATTTGGGCACTACAAAAACTCAGGAACTATTTATATGGACGATCAGACCTTACAATCTACACGGATCATCAGTCCTTAACCTACTCTATTTCAGGGAAGAACCCTAATAATAAACTAAAAAGGTGGAAAAACCAAATAGAAGAATACGGTGCCAAATTGGTATACAAACCAGGTTCTCAAAACATAGTTGCAGACGCACTAAGTCGGCAACAAATTAATCAATTAACCGACTCAGAATCGCAGCACTCTCAACTCAGCTCACCCACTGAAACCATAAGAAGGGTAGGCACTAGCTTAAACCATTTTAATAATCAAATTATTATCCAAACTAACAATGGATTAGTAAGAATAGAAAGTAAAAATATATTCGGAAAATTTAGACATACCATATACTTCACCACTATAGAACAATTGATAAGTGATATTAAAGGCGTATTACACCCAAACAATATTAACGCCATAATCACTACAGAAGAAATTCTATATCAAATAAAAACCACACTAGTACAAACTTTCCCAACAACTAATTTTGTAATAGCAAATGCATTAGTCAGAGACATCACTGACGAAAATGAACAGAATGAGATAGTTGAACAAATACACAGAAGAGCACATAGAAATTATAGAAATAATATAAAAGAACTCTCTGAGAGCTATTACTGGCCTAACATGCAAGATATGGCAAAGAAGGCAGCACAAATATGTGAGATATGTAAAAAATGTAAATACGACAGACGACCGAATAAATTACTTTACGGAAAAACACCAATACCAAATGAAGTAGGTACACATTTACACATGGATACATTTTTTATGGACAACCAAATATATATAACTACAGTAGACAGATACTCAAAATTCTGCTATATAAGAAAAATACCAGATAGGAAAAACACATACATATATTTGAATGAAATACTATCACAAATATTCCCATACGCAACGAACCTAACAACCGATAACGACCCGACATACGTTAATGTAGTAGCAAAATCTGTATACGATCGACTACATATACAGCACACAGCAGTGCCACCACAACATTCGACAACGAACGGTCAAGTAGAGCGGACGCACAGCACAATAGTGGAGCTAACTAACTTACTAGTAAAGGAAACCAAAGGCAAACACGAAGAGGTAATATTCGAAGCAGTACGACAGTACAATAAAACCATTCACTCGGTCACAGGACATAAACCCGAGGACGTGTTTTTCAACAGAGGAGGATACGACTATAAAGTCATCAGAAATAGAATTCAATATAATCAAGAAAGAGATATCACCCAACAGAAGGCACCGAACAAACAAATTACTTACAAGAAAGGAGATATTATTTACGTTAAGAGAAGCCGAAGAAATAAAAAACACGATAGATTCATGAAAAAAATAATTGAACAGGATAACGGTAGAACAGTCACAACAACTGATAATAGAATAATACACAAAGATAACATCCGTACGAACTAGAAATGATACTCATAATAATAATAATCTTGCTGTGCATAAACAGAATTAGTTCAGACACAAATATTACAAACCTGAAAGGAAAAGATTATATATTAATAGAAACGAATCCAGCTTTTATATTTGATAGCTACGATTATTTATATCATATTACAAATTTAACTAGAATATTAACACCATACCAAAATATATTAAACTCAAAATATAATTTAGATTCAAATCCTGAAATGAAAATATTACACCAAAAAATTGAAATATTAATAAAACAGATAAATCCAGTTAATAGATTTAGAAGAGGATTAAACGCATTAGGGACAATATTAAAATGGATAACGGGCACACCAGACCACGATGATGAAGTAGAGATACAGACAAGAATCAATCAATTAATTGAGGGACATAATAAACAAAAAATAATAAATAGTAATTTCGAAAAAATGTTAAAGAAATTAAACCCCAAGGATTTCTCTGAAAAATTAATACTCACAGAAGTCTACAATGAACTAAATACTCTCCTAACTACAATTAATTTAGCAAAAAATAACAACTTCCTGTCAACTTCATTAGACTTAGAAGAAATCACAGAAATCATTGCGAAAGAAAAAACAAATGTTTTAACCATAAATATTTTAGAATATGCAGAAATTAAAATTGTTAAATTCAAACAAAACTTTGTAACAGTTTACAAATACCCAAAAATCAAAGAAAAATGTGAACAATTCTACATCCACTCATTAGCTTCAAAAAAAGGAAAATTAATTATGGATAAAAATATTGCTTTATGCAAAGGAAATCAATACGTAAGAATCAATAAATGTAAAGATTTTATAGATCAAACTATATGTAAGCAGAATAAAAGGGACGAATGTACAATACAAATATTAGAGAAAAATAATGCTCAATGTAAAATGATAAAAGAAAAGAATCCACCCTTTATTAATTATGGTAACGGAAACATTATTATTAGCGGATTAAATATATTAAACAACGAGATTTTAGATGGAGATTTTTCAATTTATTTCAAAACCAATATAACATTAAATAATGAAGAATATATAAACATTAAGGAAACTATGGTAAAAAAACTCCATAAAAAGCATAAAGAAAATTTAGATATATTAGAATACTTAGAATCTCAATCAGAATACAAGTTCAATAATCTAGACGAAATATCATCCATATTTGTACCAATTGAACAAAATCCAATTAAGGCTACATTTATAACTATATTAATTATAACCCTATTAATCACAATAACCACACTATTATTACAATTTAGAGTAAAGAGAAGGAATATACTTTATCAAAGAGCACTAATACAATGTCAAAAAGACCATGAAGAAAGAAAACGAAAATTACTAGAGTCCAAATTGTAAATGAGGACATTTAATTTTAAGAGGGCGGAGAGTTAGTGTAACAGAAAATACACTACTGTACCGATGACATCATCCAATGTATGATACAGAATCAGTAGTTTACATAAAAGATTCTTATTGAACATTATCAGCAACCAAAACATTCCTATTGAAGATTATCAGCAACCAAAACATTGTCAGCAAATAAAAGATTGAACATTATCAGCAACCAAAACATTCCTATTGAAGATTATCAGCAACCAATAAACAAAAGAAACCAGAGCCTATAAATAGAGGATTAAGCATAGAAACAAGTTAGTCTTCTATTATACTGAAGCATATNAAATAGAGGATTAAGCATAGAAATAAGTTAGTCTTCTATTATACTGAAGCATATGAACTTCAGGTTAGAATTGATTTAAGTACATCTTGGTACCAATAAAATTATATTTATTTATGTACATCGAGAGTATGAATTCAACTTGCGAATGTGTACATGGGCAGAGAGATTACTCTAATATTGTTGAAATGGCTCTAATAGTTCGTTTCCACCAAGTCTTAACTGCAGTGTATGCCTATTGGAACAAGGAGATTACAACTCGAAGGGGGTAATTCCTCCTATTAAGTACAAACAAACGAAAGGAGAAAAGCAAACACTAATAAATAAACCTTGCCGCTCACCCCATGTTGAAATTCTTGGAACTTATCTCAGCTCTTAACTGCAGTTAAGCCTCTGGTGGAAATAGGCTATAAGTCTTTCTAGCCAGGGTGCGGACAATAACCGGCTCTTAGCTTCAGGTGATAAGCGGTTAAGTAGTATGTATATCAAGCAACATTGATGGGCCTTCAACAAGTACTGCTAAAAGTCTTATAAGCAACCTAGAAATAATTTTAGATTCCTCCAGCGAAAACGAAGGCTCATATGTAGAAAATGAAGACATTAAAAAATTTGGAGTTAAAGCTCAATTGAAGGCCCATCTTACAGAAAAACGAGCTCATCTCGGTGAAAATCCCCTCGATTGGTAGAAAACTAAACCAAAACTACGCGCCAGTGTTCCAAGTGAGCAATTGTTCAGTGCACCCGGCCTTATATACGATAAGAAATCGCCTCATGAAAGAAAAGGCAGCAAAATTACTTTTTTTGAAATATAAGATGCCCCTTTTGAACTTTGACTACTAGATTAAAACACTGATTAGGATAAGCACTAGTTCAATGTTCTAAAAATTTGCAAAATTTTTATGTAATAAAAACGATGACAAGTTGATTATAGATTTTTTAATGTTATTCCTAACATTCGCATACGCGAANCCAAAATTTGTATGTAATAAAAACGATGACTTAAGTTGATTATAGATTTTTTAATGTTATTCCTAACATTCGCATACGCGAATGTGGAAAATATGACATTCGAAACATCCCTAGTATGTACATATGTATATTAGCATAAGTGCAATAAATCGATAGTTTAATGTTGTTAATGTTATTTATTATAACTATATTTGTAGTAAAAGTACCAAGTACATATTTATGCACACGCGAATTATAGTAAAAATGTATGTTTGTGTGCATGTACATATTCACGGCTGTGTGCACCTCCTAGTTAGCGCAGATAAGCTCATTCGCGCATGGTTGCCTGACCGTATGACAAGCAGATAATTTTATTTTTTTTACCTCCCTTTTTTTAGCTCGGGATGTAACTATGTAATATTGATGCGCCTAAAAGATGCAGCGATTTCTATTCTCAAGTTACATACCTGATGACAGTACGAATGGAAATTATAATAGCGAGGTTTTAGTTTTTTAAACTATAATTTTATTACATAATACAACAGACCTTTAGTTGCCAGGTGCCAACTGCTTGCTGCACTAGCAAATGCAAAACAGTGCCGCGACCACCTTCACCTTACATTTGTCCCACAAAATGGACACAAGGCTTGTTATTATGTATATATTAGGCGTGTTTTTTTTACACGCATACGTTTCTGCGCTTAAAATTTGTATGGAGCAGTAAGCGACAAACTTTTTGTGCGCTTATGAATAGTTGTCGATAAAATAAAAATTACTTGTTTTCAAATGGAAATTGTCGGTGCTTGTTTTTTTACACGTTAACCGTAGATTTATATGCGTGTTAAAAAAACACGGATATTATTAGCTAAGCCAAGTCAGAGCCAATTTTCAAGAAAGCCTTACTTTTATGAGGCGTATATATATTTGAATTTACTCCAGAGCTCGAAGATAGCTCATCGAATGAGACGTACCGAGTGGTTAACAGTAACCTTTCTAACACTAGAAAAGCTGACAGGGATCATCGACCCATTTTCATATGTTAGTGTTTGGCCAAGCTTATCCTCCGGTTTGTGGCGTGCGCCTTGATGTTGTCACACAAAGGTGAGGGGCCTACAGTTTTACGCCGACTCCGAACAGGGATTGTATTTTTATGAAAAGCTGTTTTTCATGCCAGAAATACACTCGGAGATTTGTCATTGCCCACCGGGGGGCGACCGCTGTTAAGAAAATACTTGTTTCTATATTTTTTTGCAATGTTGCTTTGACCAGGGCTTGAACACAGACCCTGCAGAGTGGTAGCGCGCACTGCTAGCCACTACACCAAAGCGGACGCCTTGGATTTAAATGTGGTTTGCAAAAATATAAGCCATGTTTTAATGCAAAATTACTAAAAAAATTTAGCTTGTGAAACATTTCGAATATTAACAAAAAAAACCATACGCTCAATTTTGTGAGTGGGCAGTGCCACGCCCGTTTTCCTAAAACTTTAGGAAAACCCAATTTTTCGCTTAAGAGCCATTGCATGTATCAATTTGGAGTAAATATTGATGAATTTCTTAGCTACATTGGCCAAAAAATCTGAAATTGCGGTACATACAGATATATAAATTCAAGGCCGTATTTTTGCTTAAATTGCTTAACTTCGACAATTTGAATGCATTGCATTAGGTGAGGTGTCAATTTATTAAAAAATAAATGTTCTTTTAGGTGAATAATACATATCTGGCAACTTTCATGAAAATTTCTGAAATCAGCGATGGTCAAATTTGAACAAATTAAGAACAATATGTGTTTATTAAACTTACCTCATGAAAACTCCCCACAAGCTAAGTCTACAAATATATTGTTATACATCCTTTTAAAGGTCTATAAATTTTCTTTTCAATATATGATTTATTTAAATTTTCGAATCGCCTTAATTTTAACTTGAACTTGATTTTGTAAACGGGTGGCAACGCTCCTACAAGCAATTTAGAAATAAAGTTCCTTCTAAGCCATTTTAATTGATATCCATATCCTAGTAATTCGTTTAACCTATTGCATATATTGAAGTTAACTTTATAAACAGGTGGAAACCCTGTTTAAAATAATTTCAAACTAAAACCCTTTTAATCCTTTTTTATCTGACACCCATATTGCGATACATTTTTAAATTATCTAATTCTCTTAATTAAAGTGAATTAAGTTTTCAAAACAAGTGGCAGCTCCCCCACATGTAGTTGAAAATACAGTTTTTTCAAAGCCATTTTGATTGACAATCATATTGTAGTAACAAATTTTTCCTATTTTATATATTGAATTTTTCTTTGTAAATAGGTGGCAACCCTCCTACATATAATAAAGACATAAAGCCTTTTCAAAACCATTTTGATCGATACCCATACTGTAATACAGTATATTTTGCATAGCTGCCCATCCTTCTTTGCACGAAAAACTTGTGCGCTTAACCGAAAAAAGCACTTAAGCGAATTTTCTTTACTACTTCAATGAGGAAGGTATCCGAATATGAAACCAAATAATGGAGTAGCACTTACCACGTAGAAATTACTGCAAGAGAAATTTTTTCCGAATGGTATCTAATTATCTATATAACTACATAAAATAATTGCCATTTTCGTTGTTGTGCGAGATGAGCAAAATAAATAATAGCTTGTAAAATTAGGGTAAGTGTAGAGCCAGTGCAGGTAAACGTAATACTTTCTTTGATAATTGATAATAGTTTCAAATTTTTAAGGTAGGTATCACTAATGTGCAGGTATGTTGAATGCAAGTATCGGAGCAGTTTCCCTATATACAGGGTGTCCCAGAAGTAACGTGCCAAACTTTAGGGCAAGGTAGGTGGGGGGGTGAGCTCACTGATAAACAAAAAATTTTCAGGTAAAAGTGTCACCGTTTTTGAAATATTTACATTTTTTCGAATTTAAAAAAAATCGTGCCTTTTCATGTGTTTTCTTTAACTGCAACTACAAACCGGG